>NW_024060297.1:0-229952 GCF_016432855.1 Salvelinus namaycush
ACCCTGCCGCCCCAATAATACACTAAATACATGTAATATAGCCTATACAGTCTGATCCTTACATAACATTCTAACACTAGGCTACCCTGCCGCCTCAATAATACACTAAATACATGTAATATAGCCTATACAGTCTGATCCTTACATAACATTCTAACCACTAGCTACCCTGCAGCCTCAATAATACACTAAATACATGTAATATAGCCTATACAGTCTGATCCTTACATAAACATTCTAACCACTACCCGGCTGCCCAATAATACACTATATACATGTAATATAGCCTATACAGTCTGATCCTTACATAACATTCTAACCACTACCCTGCCGCCTCAATAATACACTAAATACATGTAATATAGCCTATACAGTCTGATCCTTACATAACATTCTAAACAACTAGGCTACCCTGGCAGCCTCGAATAATACCACTAAATACATGTTATATAGTCCTATAAGCAGTCCTGATCCTTACATAACTTATTCTAAGCCGACTACCCTGGCCAACCGACCCCGATCAATAACCACTAAATAACTGTAATATAGGACTATACAGGCTCTGATCCTTACATAACATTCTAACCACTAGGGCTACCCTGCCACCCCAATAATACACTAAATACATGTAATATAGCCTATACAGTCTGATCCTTACATAAAAATTCTAACCACTACCCTGCTGCCCCAATAATACACTAAATACATGTAATATAGTCTATACAGTCTGATCCTTACATACCATTCTAAACCACTACCCTGCCACCCCGATAATAACCAAATACAATGTAATATAGTCTATACAGTCTGATCCTTACTAACATTCTAACCACTAGGCTACCCTGCCACCCCAATAATACACTAAATACATGTAATATAGTCTATACAGTCTGATCCTTACATAACATTCTAACCACTACCCTGCCGCCCCAATAATACACTAAATACATGTAATATAGCCTATACAGTCTGATCCTTACATAACATTGTAACCACTACCCTGCCACCCCAATAATACACTAAATACATGTAATATAGCCTATACAGTCTGATCCTTACATAACATTCTAACCACTACCCTGCCACCCCGATAATACACTAAATACATGTAATATAGCCTATACAGTCTGATCCTTACATAACATTCTAACCACTAGGCTACCCTGCCGCCCCAATAATACACTAAATACATGTAATATAGTCTATACAGTCTGATCCTTACATAACATTCTAACCACTACCCTGCTGCCCCAATAATACACTAAATACATGTAATATAGCCTATACAGTCTGATCCTTACATAACATTCTAACCACTACCCTGCCACCCCGATAATACACTAAATACATGTAATATAGCCTATACAGTCTGATCCTTACATAACATTCTAACCACTAGGCTACCCTGCCGCCCCAATAATACACTAAATACATGTAATATAGTCTATACAGTCTGATTCCTTACATAACATTCTAACCACTAGGCTACCCTGCCGCCCCAATAATACACTAAATACATGTAATATAGTCTATACAGTCTGATCCTTACATAACATTCTAACCACTACCCTGCCACCCCAATAATACACTAAATACATGTAATATAGTCTATACAGTCTGATCCTTACATAACATTCTAACCACTACCCTGCCGCCCCAATAATACACTAAATACATGTAATATAGTCTATACAGTCTGATCCTTACATAACATTCTAACCACTACCCTGCCGCCCCAATAATACACTAAATACATGTAATATAGCCTATACAGTCTGATCCTTACATAACATTGTAACCACTACCCTGCCACCCCAATAATACACTAAATACATGTAATATAGCCTATACAGTCTGATCCTTACATAACATTCTAACCACTAGGCTACCCTGCCACCCCAATAATACACTAAATACATGTAATATAGCCTATACAGTCTGATCCTTACATAACATTCTAACCACTACCCTGCCACCCCAATAATACACTAAATACATGTAATATAGTCTATACAGTCTGATCCTTACATAACATTCTAACCACTAGTCTACCCTGCTGCCCCAATAATACACTAAATACATGTAATATAGCCTATACAGTCTGATCCTTACATAACATTCTAACCACTACCCTGCCACCCCAATAATACACTAAATACATGTAATATAGTCTATACAGTCTGATCCTTACATAACATTCTAACCACTAGGCTACCCTGCCGCCCCAATAATACACTAAATACATGTAATATAGCCTATACAGTCTGATCCTTACATAACATTCTAACCACTACCCTGCCGCCCCAATAATACACTAAATACATGTAATATAGCCTATACAGTCTGATCCTTACATAACATTCTAACCACTACCCTGCTGCCCCAATAATACACTAAATACATGTAATATAGTCTATACAGTCTGATCCTTACATAACATTCTAACCACTAGGCTACCCTGCTGCCCAATAATACACTAAATACATGTAATATAGTCTATACAGTCTGATCCTTACATAACATTCTAACCACTAGGCTACCCTGCCACCCCAATAATACACTAAATACATGTAATATAGTCTATACAGTCTGATCCTTACATAACATTCTAACCACTACCCTGCTGCCCCAATAATACACTAAATACATGTAATATAGTCTATACAGTCTGATCCTTACATAACATTCTAACCACTAGGCTACCCTGCTGCCCAATAATACACTAAATACATGTAATATAGTCTATACAGTCTGATCCTTACATAACATTCTAACCACTAGGCTACCCTGCCACCCCAATAATACACTAAATACATGTAATATAGCCTATACAGTCTGATCCTTACATAACATTCTAACCACTACCCTGCCACCCCAATAATACACTAAATACATGTAATATAGTCTATACAGTCTGATCCTTACATAACATTCTAACCACTACCCTGCCACCCCGATAATACACTAAATACATGTAATATAGCCTATACAGTCTGATCCTTACATAACATTCTAACCACTAGGCTACCCTGCCGCCCCAATAATACACTAAATACATGTAATATAGCCTATACAGTCTGATCCTTACATAACATTCTAACCACTACCCTGCCGCCCCAATAATACACTAAATACATGTAATATAGCCTATACAGTCTGATCCTTACATAACATTCTAACCACTAGGCTACCCTGCTGCCCCAGTAATACACTAAATACATGTAATATAGTCTATACAGTCTGATCCTTACATAACATTCTAACCACTACCCTGCCGCCCCAATAATACACTAAATACATGTAATATAGTCTATACAGTCTGATCCTTACATAACATTCTAACCACTAGCCTGCCGCCCCAGTAATACACTAAATACATGTAATATAGTCTATACAGTCTGATCCTTACATAACATTCTAACCACTACCCTGCCGCCCCAATAATACACTAAATACATGTTATATATTCTATACAGTCTGATCCTTACATAACATTCTAACCACTAGCCTGCCGCCCCAATAATACACTAAATACATGTAATATAGTCTATACAGTCTGATCCTTACATAACATTCTAACCACTACCCTGCTGCCCCAATAATACACTAAATACATGTAATATAGCCTATACAGTCTGATCCTTACATAACATTCTAACCACTAGGCTACCCTGCCGCCTCAATAATACACTAAATACATGTAATATAGCCTATACAGTCTGATCCTTACATAACATTCTAACCACTAGGCTACCCTGCCGCCCCAATAATACACTAAATACATGTAATATAGCCTATACAGTCTGATCCTTACATAACATTCTAACCACTACCCTGCCGCCCCAATAATACACTAAATACATGTAATATAGTCTATACAGTCTGATCCTTACATAACATTCTAACCACTACCCTGCCGCCCCAATAATACACTAAATACATGTAATATAGTCTATACAGTCTGATCCTTACATAACATTCTAACCACTAGGCTACCCTGCCGCCTCAATAATACACTAAATACATGTAATATAGCCTATACAGTCTGATCCTTACATAACATTCTAACCACTAGTCTACCCTGCAGCCTCAATAATACACTAAATACATGTAATATAGCCTATACAGTCTGATCCTTACATAACATTCTAACACTACCCGGCTGCCCCAATAATACACTATATACATGTAATATAGCCTATACAGTCTGATCCTTACATAACATTCTAACCACTAGGCTACCCTGCCAACCCAATAATACACTAAATACATGTAATATAGTCTATACAGTCTGATCCTTACATAACATTCTAACCACTAGGCTACCCTGCCGCCCCAATAATACACAAAATACATGTAATATAGTCTATACAGTCTGATCCTTACATAACATTCTAACCACTACCCTGCTGCCCCAATAATACACTAAATACATGTAATATAGCCTATACAGTCTGATCCTTACATAACATTCTAACCACTACCCTGCCGCCCCAATAATACACTAAATACATGTAATATAGTCTATACAGTCTGATCCTTACATAACATTCTAACCACTACCCTGCTGCCCCAATAATACACTAAATACATGTAATATAGCCTATACAGTCTGATCCTTACATAACATTCTAACCACTACCCTGCCGCCCCAATAATACACTAAATACATGTAATATAGTCTATACAGTCTGATCCTTACATAACATTCTAACCACTACCCTGCCGCCCCAATAATACACTAAATACATGTAATATAGTCTATACAGTCTGATCCTTACATAACATTCTAACCACTAGGCTACCCTGCCGCCCCAATAATATACTAAATACATGTAATATAGTCTATACAGTCTGATCCTTACATAATATTCTAACCACTAGCCTGCCGCCCCAATAATACACTAAATACATGTAATATAGCCTATACAGTCTGATCCTTACATAACATTCTAACCACTACCCTGCCGCCCCAATAATACACTAAATACATGTAATATAGTCTATACAGTCTGATCCTTACATAACATTCTAACCGCTAGGTTACCCTGCCGCCCCAATAATACACTAAATACATGTAATATAGTCTATACAGTCTGATCCTTACATAACATTCTAACCACTAGCCTGCCGCCCCAATAATACACTAAATACATGTAATATAGTCTATACAGTCTGATCCTTACATAACATTCTAACCACTAGCCTGCCGCCCCAATAATACACTAAATACATGTAATATAGTCTATACAGTCTGATCCTTACATAACATTCTAACCACTAGGCTACCCTGCCACATCAATAATACACTAAATACATGTAATATAGTCTATACAGTCTGATCCTTACATAACATTCTAACCACTAGGCTACCCTGCCGCCCCAATAATACACTAAATACATGTAATATAGTCTATACAGTCTGATCCTTACATAACATTCTAACCACTACCCTGCTGCCCCAATAATACACTAAATACATGTAATATAGTCTATACAGTCTGATCCTTACATAACATTCTAACCACTACCCTGCAGCCCCAATAATACACTAAATACATGTAATATAGTCTATACAGTCTGATCCTTACATAACATTATAACCACTAGGCTACCCTGCCGCCCCAATAATACACTAAATACATGTAATATAGCCTATACAGTCTGATCCTTACATAACATTCTAACCACTAGTCTACCCTGCAGCCTCAATAATACACTAAATACATGTAATATAGCCTATACAGTCTGATCCTTACATAACATTCTAACCACTAGTCTACCCTGCAGCCTCAATAATACACTAAATACATGTAATATAGCCTATACAGTCTGATCCTTACATAACATTCTAACACTACCCGGCTGCCCCAATAATACACTATATACATGTAATATAGCCTATACAGTCTGATCCTTACATAACATTCTAACCACTAGGCTACCCTGCCAACCCAATAATACACTAAATACATGTAATATAGTCTATACAGTCTGATCCTTACATAACATTCTAACCACTAGGCTACCCTGCCGCCCCAATAATACACAAAATACATGTAATATAGTCTATACAGTCTGATCCTTACATAACATTCTAACCACTACCCTGCTGCCCCAATAATACACTAAATACATGTAATATAGCCTATACAGTCTGATCCTTACATAACATTCTAACCACTACCCTGCCGCCCCAATAATACACTAAATACATGTAATATAGTCTATACAGTCTGATCCTTACATAACATTCTAACCACTACCCTGCCGCCCCAATAATACACTAAATACATGTAATATAGTCTATACAGTCTGATCCTTACATAACATTCTAACCACTAGGCTACCCTGCCGCCCCAATAATACACTAAATACATGTAATATAGTCTATACAGTCTGATCCTTACATAATATTCTAACCACTAGCCTGCCGCCCCAATAATACACTAAATACATGTAATATAGTCTATACAGTCTGATCCTTACATAACATTATAACCACTACCCTGCCGCCCCAATAATACACTAAATACATGTAATATAGTCTATACAGTCTGATCCCTACATAACATTCTAACCACTAGGCTACCCTGCCGACCCAATAATACACTAAATACATGTAATATAGTCTATACAGTCTGATCCTTACATAACATTCTAACCACTAGCCTGCCGCCCCAATAATACACTAAATACATGTAATATAGCCTATACAGTCTGATCCTTACATAACATTCTAACCACTACCCTGCCGCCCCAATAATACACTAAATACATGTAATATAGTCTATACAGTCTGATCCTTACATAACATTCTAACCGCTAGGCTACCCTGCCGCCCCAATAATACACTAAATACATGTAATATAGTCTATACAGTCTGATCCTTACATAACATTCTAACCACTAGCCTGCCGCCCCAATAATACACTAAATACATGTAATATAGTCTATACAGTCTGATCCTTACATAACATTCTAACCACTAGCCTGCCGCCCCAATAATACACTAAATACATGTAATATAGTCTATACAGTCTGATCCTTACATAACATTCTAACCACTAGTCTACCCTGCAGCCTCAATAATACACTAAATACATGTAATATAGCCTACACAGTCTGATCCTTACATAACATTCTAACCGCTAGGCTACCCTGCAGCCCCAATAATACAAAAAATACATGTAATATAGCCTATACAGTCTGATCCTTACATAACATTCTAACCACTAGGCTACCCTGCCGCCCCAATAATACACTAAATACATGTAATATAGCCTATACAGTCTGATCCTTACATAACATTCTAACCACTACCCTGCCGCCCCAATAATACACTAAATACATGTAATATAGCCTATACAGTCTGATCCTTACATAACATTGTAACCACTACCCTGCCACCCCAATAATACACTAAATACATGTAATATAGCCTATACAGTCTGATCCTTACATAACATTCTAACCACTACCCTGCCACCCCGATAATACACTAAATACATGTAATATAGCCTATACAGTCTGATCCTTACATAACATTCTAACCACTAGGCTACCCTACCGCCCCAATAATACACTAAATACATGTAATATAGTCTATACAGTCTGATCCTTACATAACATTCTAACCACTACGCTGCTGCCCCAATAATACACTAAATACATGTAATATAGTCTATACAGTCTGATCCTTACATAACATTCTAACCACTACCCTGCCACCCCAATAATACACTAAATACATGTAATATAGCCTATACAGTCTGATCCTTACATAACATTCTAACCACTACCCTGCCACCCCGATAATACACTAAATACATGTAATATAGCCTATACAGTCTGATCCTTACATAACATTCTAACCACTAGGCTACCCTGCCGCCCCAATAATACACTAAATACATGTAATATAGTCTATACAGTCTGATCCTTACATAACATTCTAACCACTAGGCTACCCTGCCGCCCCAATAATACACTAAATACATGTAATATAGCCTATACAGTCTGATCCTTACATAACATTCTAACCACTACCCTGCCGCCCCAATAATACACTAAATACATGTAATATAGCCTATACAGTCTGATCCTTACATAACATTCTAACCACTACCCTGCCACCCCGATAATACACTAAATACATGTAATATAGCCTATACAGTCTGATCCTTACATAACATTCTAACCACTAGGCTACCCTGCCGCCCCAATAATACACTAAATACATGTAATATAGTCTATACAGTCTGATCCTTACATAACATTCTAACCACTACCCTGCTGCCCCAATAATACACTAAATACATGTAATATAGCCTATACAGTCTGATCCTTACATAACATTCTAACCACTACCCTGCCGCCCCAATAATACACTAAATACATGTAATATAGCCTATACAGTCTGATCCTTACATAACATTGTAACCACTACCCTGCCACCCCAATAATACACTAAATACATGTAATATAGCCTATACAGTCTGATCCTTACATAACATTCTAACCACTACCCTGCCACCCCGATAATACACTAAATACATGTAATATAGCCTATACAGTCTGATCCTTACATAACATTCTAACCACTAGGCTACCCTGCCGCCCCAATAATACACTAAATACATGTAATATAGCCTATACAGTCTGATCCTTACATAACATTCTAACCACTACCCTGCCGCCCCAATAATACACTAAATACATGTAATATAGTCTATACAGTCTGATCCTTACATAACATTCTAACCACTACCCTGCTGCCCCAATAATACACTAAATACATGTAATATAGCCTATACAGTCTGATCCTTACATAACATTCTAACCACTACCCTGCTGCCCAATAATACACTAAATACATGTAATATAGCCTATACAGTCTGATCCTTACATAACATTCTAACCACTACCCTGCCGCCCCAATAATACACTAAATACATGTAATATAGCCTATACAGTCTGATCCTTACATAACATTCTAACCACTACCCTGCTGCCCCAATAATACACTAAATACATGTAATATAGCCTATACAGTCTGATCCTTACATAACATTCTAACCACTACCCTGCTGCCCAATAATACACTAAATACATGTAATATAGCCTATACAGTCTGATCCTTACATAACATTCTAACCACTACCCTGCTGCCCAATAATACACGAAATACATGTAATATAGTCTATACAGTCTGATCCTTACATAACATTCTAACCACTACCCTGCTGCCCAATAATACACTAAATACATGTAATATAGCCTATACAGTCTGATCCTTACATAACATTCTAACCACTACCCTGCCGCCCCAATAATACACTAAATATATGTAATATAGCCTATACAGTCTGATCCTTACATAACATTCTAACCACTACCCTGCTGCCCCAATAATACACTAAATACATGTAATATAGTCTATACAGTCTGATCCTTACATAACATTCTAACCACTAGGCTACCCTGCCGCCCCAATAATACACTAAATACATGTAATATAGTCTATACAGTCTGATCCTTACATAACATTCTAACCACTACCCTGCCGCCCCATTAATACACTAAATACATGTAATATAGCCTATACAGTCTGATCCTTACATAACATTCTAACCACTACCCTGCCGCCCCAATAATACACTAAATACATGTAATATAGCCTATACAGTCTGATCCTTACATAACATCGTCACTCCACTTTATGAATCTTGTTGTCTTGCTTAGTTTCCATTCTCTTATTGGCTCAGATATTGGGGCATATATTCTATTGGTGGTGACATGAAGACTCCTACTGGTGTCTATCACTGATTATCTAATGTTCCTGTCCAAAGGTCTTCACAAGATCAGACTGATGTTGTCTATGTATTATTAACCCATGTGTGTCCAGTATCCTTCACAAGATCAGACCGATGTTGTCTATGTATTATTAACCCATGTGTGTCCAGTAGCCTTCACAAGATCAGACCAATGTTGTCTATGTATTATTAACCCATGTGTGTCCAGTATCCTTCACAAGATCAGTCCGATGTTGTCTATGTATTATTAACCCATGTGTGTCCAGTATCCTTCACAAGATCAGACCGATGTTGTCTATGTATTATTAACCCATGTGTGTCCAGTAGCCTTCACAAGATCAGACTCATGTTGTCTATGTATTATTAACCCATGTGTGTCCAGTAGCCTTCACAAGATCAGACCGATGTTGTCTATGTATTATTAACCCATGTGTGTCCAGTAGCCTTCACAAGATCAGACTGATGTTGTCTATGTATTATTAACCCATGTGTGTCCAGTAGGATGCCATGAGAATGCTACCTGCCCCAATGCATTGTGCCAACTGTAAAGTTTGGTGGAGGAGGAATAATGGTCTGGGGCTGTTTTTCATGGTTTGGGCCCCTTAGTTCCAGTGAAGGGAAATCTAATCGCTACAGCATACTATGACATTCTAGAGGAATCTGTGCTTCCAACTTTGTGGGAACAGTTTGGGGAAGGCCCTTTCCTGTTTCAGCATGACAATGCCCCGTGCGATAAAGCGAGTTCCATACATGAATGGTTAGTCGAGATTGGTGTGGAAGAACTTCACAAATCCCTGACCTCAACAACGTCGAACACCTTTGGGATGAATTGGAACGCCGACTGTGAGCCAGGCCTAATCGTCCAACATCAGTGACCGACCTCACTAATGCTCTTGTGGCTGAATGTAAGCAAGTCCCCGCAGCAATGTTCCAACATCTAGTGGAAAGCCTTCCCAGAAGAGTGGTGGCTGTTATAGCAGCAACGGGGGGACCAACTCCATGCAAATGCCCATTATTTTGGATTGAGATGTTTGAACAGCAGGTGTCCACATACTTTTGGTGATTTAGTGTATATTCTGCAGATGGCTGTCTGGCTGGCTGGCTTGCAGACAGACAGACAGAACATTGGCAGTTATATCCTGCCTGTTTTGCCCTATACAGGGGTATCGTCGGATGGGGCCACAGTGTCTCCCGACCCCTCCTGTCTCAGCCTCCAGTATTTATGCTGCAGTAGTTTATGTGTCGAGGGGCTAGGGTCAGTCTGTTATATCTGGAGTATTTCTGCTGTCTTATCCGGTGTCCTGTGTGAATTTAAGTATGCTCTGTCTAATTCTCTCTTTCTTTCTCTCTTTTTTTCTCTCTCTTGGAGGACCTGAGCCCTAGGACCATGCCTCAGGACTACCTGGCCTGATGACTCCTTGCTGTCCCCAGTCCACCTGGCCGTGCTGCTGCTCCAGTTTCAACTGTTCTGCCTGCGGCTATGGAACCCTGACCTGTTCACCGGACGTGCTACCTGTCCCAGACCTGCTGTTTTCAACTCTCTAGAGACAGCAGGAGCGGTAGAGAAACTCTGAATGATCGGCTACGAAAAGCCAACTGACATTTACTCCTGAGGTGCTGACCTGTTGCACCCTCGACAACCACTGTGATTATTATTATTTGACCCTGCTGGTCACCTATGAACATTTGAACATCTTGGCCATGTTCTGTTATAATCTCCACCCTGCACAGCCAGAAGAGGACTAGCCACCCCTCATAGCCTGGTTCTCCTCTAGGTTTCTTCCTAGGTTCTGGCTATTCTAGGGAGTTTTTCCTAGCCACCGTGCTTCTACACCTGCATTGCTTACTGTTTGGGGTTTTAGGCTGGGTTTCTGTACAGCACTTTGAGATATCAGCTGATGTAAGAAGGGCTTTATAAATACATTTGATCCGACCGACCGACCCGACCCCCCCCCCACACACACACACACGGACCCCCTCCACTCTCTCCCTGAGTCCAGGCCCCAGACAGACAGACAGACAGACAGACAGACAGACAGACAGACAGACAGACAGACAGACAGACAGACAGACAGACAGACAGACAGACAGACAGACAGACAGACAGACAGACAGACAGACAGACAGAACTACTAGTCACCCATCCACTCTCTCCCTGAGTCCAGGCCCCAGACAGACACACACACAGACAGACAGACAGACAGACAGACAGACAGACAGACAGACAGACAGACAGACAGACAGACAGACAGACAGACAGACAGACAGACAGACAGACAGACAGACAGACAGACAGAACTACTAGTCACCCCTCCACTCTCTCCCTGAGTCCAGGCCCCAGACAGACAGAACTACTAGTCACCCCTCCACTCTCTCCCTGAGTCCAGGCCCCAGACGGACAGAACTACTAGTCACCCCTCCACTCTCTCCCTGAGTCCAGGCCCCAGACGGACAGAACTACTAGTCACCCCTCCACTCTCTCCCTGAGTCCATGCCCCAGACAGACAGAACTACTAGTCACCCCTCCACTCTCTCCCTGAGTCCATTCCCCAGACAGACAGACAGACAGACAGACAGACAGACAGACAGACAGACAGACAGACAGACAGACAGACAGACAGACAGACAGACAGACAGACAGACAGACAGACAGACAGAACTACTAGTCACCCCTCCACTCTCTCCCTGAGTCCAGGCCCCAGACGGACAGAACTACTAGTCACCCCTCCACTCTCTCCCTGAGTCCAGGCCCCAGACGGACAGAACTACTAGTCACCCCTCCACTCTCTCCCTGAGTCCAGGCCCCAGACGGACAGAACTACTAGTCACCCCTCCACTCTCTCCCTGAGTCCATGCCCCAGACAGACAGAACTACTAGTCACCCCTCCACTCTCTCCCTGAGTCCATTCCCCAGACAGACAGACAGACAGACAGAACTACTAGTCACCCCTCCACTCTCTCCCTGAGTCCAGGCCCCAGACAGACAGACATAACTACTAGTCACCCCTCCACTCTCTCCCTGAGTCCAGGCTCCAGACAGACAGACAGACAGAACTACTAGTCACCCCTCCACTCTCTCCCTGAGTCCAGGCCCCAGACAGACAGAACAGCAACAGCGTCAGAACTATAGCAGTCTTCATTCTGAAATGACTCTGGTCTTCTTCAGAAGTAGTGCAGTAGTCTACAGGGTTCAGAACTCACCTTTTTAAACACTTCTTATCACTCATATCATGAGGTTTCACATGTGTTTGGTTACATAGTGTCCAATGTTCTTCTTAGTGATAAAACAGCAAACATTAAGAGTGTTTACTTATCAGACCCACATATATAATAAATATACTATAATATACTATATTCATATGCTTTTAGTACTCACACATGAATCATATCCTGTTTGCAGGTCATGTGTTGTTTTGAGCCAGCAGTAAAAACACACTGACAGGACAGTTCCTCTTATGGCCACTAGGTGATAATCTGGTGTCACAGACGCAGGACTGTAGACTAGAAAGAAGCATTGTCCCAATTATCTCTCCTTTCTCCTAAAGTGTGCACTTGTTCCCTTCACTGAAATGACTGGTATACTAAATATGGTGGAAACGCCCACTTGATAACAGAAGGTAGAGTCCTCTGAGTGGAACGGTGGGAGACAAACAGTACCTCCACTCCCTTTCTCCCATCCTTCTCTTCTCTCTCTCTCCTCTTCTCCCCCCTCTCCTTCTCCTCCTCTCCCCTTCTCCTTTCCTCCTTTTCTCTCTCTCCTCTTCTCCCCCCTCTCCCTCTCCTCCTCTCCTCTTCATCTTTTATTCACTGACTTCTCACCAATGATGTCATCATAACCAGTAACCTTTATCTCTCTTGGTCCAGCCGAGCCTGACCCTGACATATAGTATCAGGCCTGTTGAGTTGACTTGGGTAACAGACCTCTAGCTTCTACACCACATCCCCCCTTCTCCTGCTCTAACATGAGACCTCATCAGTACTCATTTTGGGTGCTGGTACTGTTTATATTGAGGTGCTGGAACATTAAGCCAATATTCTATAAGAGGTGAACTCAAGCAGTAGAAAGTTAGAGGTGATATTATAGGACACACTATGTGAACTTTGCTGCTCTGTCAGCAGTTTCCTGTGGAGTTTTTCAGTTTGCTGTAGTGTGTTCAACCACTGATCCAAGATAAGTTGCTAAGAAGTTTATCTCACATCATTGAAGTTAGGACGTAATGACATAGAAGTCATATAGCCTAGCAGTATTTTCCACTCTTCAGTCGACTCTTCATGACAGTAGACTTGTTTCGCTCAGTGGAGCCCCAGTTAGAGACAGATATGATACCTGTAGTGGTACTGATGACCCTGTTGTGGAGCACATGTATGATGCTGTTATATTGATATACACTTGTGACAGTTACTGAGATATGTTTTGATATTGTAAGATATATTACCATTTGCAGGGCTAGTAAAATAACATGCAACTGGAAGCAGACAGTAAAAATGTGCCTCAAAGCAGGACAATGATGTGATCACCTGTAAATGTACTTTACTGTAGCCTAACTGTCCATCTGGGGACAGGCACTAATGTCAGTTAAGTTGTGATGGTGTCATGCATCTGACTGTTGTATATTCAGTGTGTCAATTATTGATTGTATCTGTCTCTATGTAAATGAATGAGAGTATATTTTATGTATCTATCTAATATTGGTCTTATGTTAGAGCAGGAGAAGGGGGGAGTGTCGATGCCAGAGGTCTGTGACCTGAGTCAAGCTCAATAGGCCTGATGCTACATGGCAGGAAGAGAGAGAGAACGAGAGATAGGAGGGGAGGGGACAGAGCATAGCCGAGGGAAGTAGGGGGTGGGGAGGGCAGAGGAGAGAGATAGGAGGGGAGGGGACAGAGCATAGCCGAGGGAAGTAGGGGGTGGGGAGGGGACAGAGCATAGCTGAGGGAAGTAGGGGGTGGGGAGGGCAGAGGAGAGAGAGAGGAGGGGAGGGGACAGAGCATAGCTGAGGGAAGTAGGGGGTGGGGAGGGCAGAGGAGAGAGATAGGAGGGGAGGGGACAGAGCATAGCCGAGGGAAGTAGGGGGTGGGGAGGGCAGAGGAGAGAGATAGGAGGGGAGGGGACAGAGCATAGCTGAGGGAAGTAGGGGGTGGGGAGGGCAGAGGAGAGAGATAGGAGGGGAGGGGACAGAGCATAGCTGAGGGAAGTAGGGGGTGGGGAGGGCAGAGGAGAGAGATAGGAGGGGAGGGGACAGAGCATAGCTGAGGGAAGTAGGGGGTGGGGAGGGCAGAGGAGAGAGATAGGAGGGGAGGGGACAGAGCATAGCCGAGGGGAGTAGGGGGTGGGGAGGGCAGAGGAGAGAGAGATGAGGGGAGGGGACAGAGCATAGCCGAGGGGAGTAGGGGGTGGGGAGGGCAGAGGAGAGAGAGATGAGGGGAGGGGACAGAGCATAGCCGAGGGAAGTAGGGGGAGGGGAGGGGACAGAGCATAGCCGAGGGAAGTAGGGGGAGGGGAGGGGACAGAGCAGAGAGATAGGAGGGGAGGAGACAGAGCATAGCCGAGGGAAGTAGGGGGTGGGGAGGGCAGAGGAGAGAGATAGGAGGGGAGGGGACAGAGCATAGCTGAGGGAAGTAGGGGGTGGGGAGGGCAGAGCAGAGAGATAGGAGGGGAGGAGACAGAGCATAGCCGAGGGAAGTAGGGGGTGGGGAGGGCAGAGGAGAGAGATAGGAGGGGAGGGGACAGAGCATAGCTGAGGGAAGTAGGGGGAGGGGAGGGGACAGAGCATAGCAGAGGGAAGTAGGCATTATGAGGGTGCTCCGGCGCCCCGAGAAAAATGCATGAATGTAATTAGATTTTTTTACTTTTTGTAAAACCATTTCCCCCTGTGATAGACCAGGGGGTTTGGTCAAGACGTTTACCCAGATCAGACACGATCCCCCACTCTCTCTGTGTGCTGCCCTTCTGGCAGCTTTATGGGCCTTGCACAGCTGGTGAGCAACCAGCCCCTGATTACTCACCAACTCCCAGTCAGCCACAATTAGTCCTGGCCGGAGAGCCCGTCGAGACCTGGCACGTCCAGCAGATGGAGCCATCGGCTCGTGATGTATACTCTGTCTGTCACCAGGCCTCGACGAGTCTCCCCCTGGTGGCTGACCTGCTGTACGCCACACCCACTAGTAGTCCAGTACTGTATCAGAGGTTTGATATAGCCTTCTGTAGCGAGCCCAACATTAACTTCTTACCTATAGGTCTACATCATCATCCTCTGTCTGCATCCTAATCCCTACCTGTAGTCTACCTACCTCTGGTATAATGCATTTCCACCTCTCACTCCATCAGTGTTGCTCTCTCTGCATCCTAATCCCTACCTGTAGTCTACCTACCTCTGGTATAATGCATTTCCACCTCTCACTCCATCAGTGTTGCTCTGTCTGCCTCCTAATCCCTACCTGTAGTCTACCTACCTCTGGTATAATGCATTTCCACCTCTCACTCCATCAGTGTTGCTCTGTCTGCATCCTAATCCCTACCTGTAGTCTACCTACCTCTGGTATAATGCATTTCCACCTCTCACTCCATCAGTGTTGCTCTGTCTGCATCCTAATCCCTACCTGTAGTCTACCTACCTCTGGTATAATGCATTTCCACCTCTCACTCCATCAGTGTTGCTCTGTCTGCATCCTAATCCCTACCTGTAGTCTACCTACCTCTGGTATAATGCATTTCCACCTCTCACTCCATCAGTGTTGCTCTGTCTGCATCCTAATCCCTACCTGTAGTCTACCTACCTCTGGTATAATGCATTTCCACCTCTCACTCCATCAGTGTTGCTTGTCCATCTTCCTGAATTAAAAGATGAACAGATCAATATTGCTGCATAACGTCATTAAATATTGCTAAGTTATTTATCTATAGTGTGGATGTAGGGCTGTTTTTAGTATATAATGAGCACCCAGATGCTGCGTAGGCAACACAATAATATCAGACAGACAAGCTGGCCCTGCTGCCTCCGTGTTGACTACTATGTTGCAATATGAATATTCTCAGTTGTCTTGTTGATACTAAATGTTTCAGTTTCTCCGAGCCGCCTCGTTCATTTATACAATGTTTCAATATTATCAGAGCCACCTTGTTGATGCAATGCTTCAGTATTCACAGAATGTTTCCTTTCCCTGGTGAATAATGCAGACAGGCAAATACAAAATGAGCTGGGTGCAGACATCATAAGGAACATCTTTGAATGCAGAGCAACAATTTTGTTGGGAAGCACATGAGACAATGACACTGTCATAGTACACAATACGAACCGCTCCACAAGGGTGACTTCATATACATTATAGCAGGGGTTCGGCAACGTTTTTCAATGTACAAATGATCCTCCCATTTCTATAGATCTGCGTGCCTGTATAACGCCCCACCCAGCAGACTGTCGACCAATCACGTGCTGCGTCACGTGGTTGCTAAACCAATCGTCACATAATCCCTTCTCAAAGTCAGTGTACTTCATGTCGAGAAACTGCCTATGTTCATCAAAAGTACGTACTGTCACGATTCCAAAGCTATACGATACTACAGATAGCAAGTTAATCATCTCACATCTCCGAAAATATCTGTAATGTTGTACTTCTTTTTGACAAAATTCATGATAATGTTGGGTTTTTGATCTAGAGCCCAATAGACTCCCGTTCAAGCCTTGAAAGAGCCTCTCCTTGTCCCAGAATCACCCAGAATGCACCGCGCCGCCTATTGACATAGCAAGGGCAACGTTTCCCATCTCCTCAAAAGTATTTCTGAAGTTGTGAATGTTAGACTCCACTCTGTGAGACACATCGATCTGCAGGTTGAATATGGTGAGATTGTAGACTCCTAAATTGATTGTGCAGTTTGTTTAGGTGATTTAACAGCTAGTTAGCTACTTCACATGCTGATATTGTCTTTGGTATTATTGTGTGTAGATACGTTTAGATACCAGCCAGCCCATACAGAGAGCATTGCATTGTGGATTTTGTAGTCGACTTGAGCTGCAACAGATTTCCTCAACGATTTTCCATCTTGATACCAACCTTATTATAAAGCCAAAATTAAACATTTGTTTACAAAAAGTATTGTTCTCACATACAAGTATTATTTAACCCTGTCAAGTAAAGGATTGAGTGATGAATATTTTCATCTTGTATTTCATGATTTTCTTCATTCTTTGGTTGAGTCAGTTTGTCGTTATGCGTCCTTGTTGATTGAAGGCCTAAGAAATTCCTTTAATGTATTTTATTTACATGCATGTGTAGGATTTATCTGGCCTGGTTTGAATCCAGGCTGCATCACATCCGGCCGTGATTGGGAGTCCCGTAGGGCGGCGCACAATTGTCCCAGCGTCCTCTGGGTTTGGCCGGGGTAGGCCGTCATTGTAAATAAGCATTTGTTCTTAACTGATTTGCTTAGTTACATAAAGGTTATATAAAAAATTATTTTATCTGGCATAGTTTACATTCACAGTCAGCTGTTTTATGATCTGGTTACTTTCACATTGATGTGGGTATTTGAAGTCAGCGATGAAGTGTGTATTATGCTTCTATTTCATTGTACTGTTCCACCAGTAGACTAAATGAGTCAATGTAGCCTCTGTATGATGAGGTTGAGTGGTACGTTGTACATCCAGACCTTTAAACCTAATATTAACCTAATATAAACCTAATATTGAAGTGATAATTCAAGTCTGGGGGCATTCATTTATGTTAGTTTTTGCTGTTCTCCAAATAGTATTTTAGAGTTTTTAAGTACAGTAAATTATCAGGTGGGGGGATTTATACACACCCCGTTTAGCCATACCCTAGGTTTAGCTGTATTTCTACACACCCCATTTAGCCATACCCTAGGTTTAGCTGTATTTCTACACACCCCATTTAGCCATACCCTAGGTTTAGCTGTATTTATACACACCCCATTTAGCCATACCCTAGGTTTAGCTGTATTTCTACACATCCCATTTAGCCATGCCCTAGGTTTAGCTGTATTTCTACACATCCCATTTAGCCATACCCTAGGTTTAGCTGTATTTCTACACACCCCATTTAGCCATACCCTAGGTTTAGCTGTATTTCTACACATCCCATTTAGCCATACCCTAGGTTTAGCTGTATTTCTACACATCCCATTTAGCCATACCCTAGGTTTAGCTGTATTTATACACACCCCATTTAGCCATACCCTAGGTTTAGCTGTATTTCTACACATCCCATTTAGCCATACCCTAGGTTTAGCTGTATTTCTAAACACCCCATTTAGCCATACCCTAGGTTTAGCTGTATTTATACACACCCCATTTAGCCATACCCTAGGTTTAGCTGTATTTCTACACACCCCATTTAGCCATACCCTAGGTTTAGCTGTATTTCTACACACCCCATTTAGCCATACCCTAGGTTTAGCTGTATTTCTACACACCCCATTTAGCCATACCGTAGGTTTAGCTATATTTCTACACATCCCATTTAGCCATACCCTAGGTTTAGCTGTATTTCTACACACCCCATTTAGCCATACCCTAGGTTTAGCTGTATTTCTACACACCCCATTTAGCCATACCCTAGGTTTAGCTGTATTTCTACACACCCAAACTACTTGATGTGTCTATGGGACAGAGGAGGAGGGGAGGGGAGATGGAGAGAGAGGGAGATGTCAACAGAGATAGGGCTGACAGACTAACATGCAGTCAACTCAATATCTTTTCATTACTGACTTCTCACCAGTGATGTCATCACAACCAGTAACCTTTTCCACTCTTCCACTCTTGGTCCGGCTCAGCTTGACCCTGACCTTTGAATTTAATTAATTAAAAAACAGACAGAAGCAAATGTATTAAATTAGATCCACCACATGTTTCAATCAGACCACCATAGTCCCTGTGTCCAAGAACACCAAGGTAACCTGCCTAAATGACTACCGACCCGTAGTACTCACGTCTGTAGCCATGAAGTGATATGAAAGGCTGGTCATGGCTCATATCAACACCATTTTCCCAGAAACCCTAGACCCACTCCAATTTCCATACCGTCCCAACAGATCCACAGATGATGCAATCTCTATTGCACTCCACACGGCCCTTTCCCACCTGGACAAAAGGAACACCTATGTGAGAATGCTGTTCATTGGCTACAGCTCAGCGTTCAACACCATAGTGCCCTCAAAGCTCATCACTAAGCTAAGGACCCTGGGACTGAACA
Organism: Salvelinus namaycush; assembly: GCF_016432855.1. Classification (NCBI taxonomy): domain Eukaryota; kingdom Metazoa; phylum Chordata; class Actinopteri; order Salmoniformes; family Salmonidae; genus Salvelinus; species Salvelinus namaycush. Next base: position 20,025 of record NW_024060297.1, read on the forward strand.
CCTCCCTCTGCAACTGGATCCTGGACTTCCTGACGGGCCCCCCCCCAGGTGGTAAGGTTAGGTAACAACACATCCACCACGCTGATCCTCAACACGGGGGCTGTGTGCTCAGTCCCCTCCTGTACTCCCTGTTCACTCATGACTGCACGCCGAGGCATGACTCCAACACCATTAAGTTTGCCGATGACACAACAGTGGTAGGCCTGATCACTGACAACAGTGCGACAGCCTATAGGGAGGAGGTCAGAGACCTGGCCGTGTGGTGCCAGGACAACAATCTCTCCCTCAACGTGATCAAGACAAAGGAGATGATTGTGAAAGACAGGAAAAGGAGGACCGAGCACGCCCCCATTCTCATCAACGGGGCTGTAGTGGAGCAGGTTGAGAGCTTCAAGTTCTTTGGTGTCCACATCACCAACATCCTAACATGGTCCAAACACACGAAGACAGTCGTGAAGAAGGCCCGACAAAAAAAGACTGAAAAGATTTGGCATGGGTACTCAGATCGACCCCTGTACCAACCCATTTATTGGTTTGTATGAGAAGGCAGTTTGGGAGAAGGTGGTGGACCGTTTGAAGATTCTACAGTTCCCCTGGTGGAGGTTCTTGGAACAACGCTATTTAAGTCTGAGGTTGAAGAAAACCAAATGTGGTGCTGCTATGTTGTGTGTTATCTTGAATACCAGGCAGATGTTGGAGTACAGAATGAAATGGAGAGGAGAGGGGTGAGGGGAGGTGAGGGGAGGAGAAGAGAGGGGGAGGAGAAGAGGCGAGTGTGGAGAAGAGGAGGAGAAGAGGAGAAGAGAGGGGGGAGAAGGGAGGAAGAAGAGTAGAGGGGGAGAAGAGGGGAGGAGAGGGGAGGGGGAGGAGAGGAGAGGAGAGGAGAAGGGGGAGAATAGGAGAGGGCAGAAGAGGAGAGGAGAGAAGGGGGGAGAAGATAGGAAGAATTGAGAAGAGGAGAGGGGGAGGAGAGGAGAGTGGCAGAAGAGGAGAAGAGAGGGGGAGAAGAGTAGAGAGGAGAGGAGAGGAGAATGGCAGAAGAGGAGGAGGAGAGGAGAAGATTGGGGGAGAAGAGTAGAAGAGAGGGGGAGAAGAGTAGAAGAGAGGGGGAGAAAAGGAGAAGAAAGGTGGAGGAGAGGAGAGAGGGGGAGAAGAGTAGAAGAGAGGGGGAGAAAAGGAGAAGAAAGGGGGAGAGGAGAGAGGGGGAGGAGTAGAAGAGAGGGGGAGAAAAGGAGAAGAAAGGGGAGGAGAGGAGAGAGGGGGAGAAGAGTAGAAGAGAGGGGGAGAAAAGGAGAAGAAAGGGGGAGGAGAGGAGAGAGGGGGAGAAGAGTAGAAGAGAGGGGGAGAAAAGGAGAAGAAAGGGGGAGGAGAGGAGAGAGGGGGAGAAGAGGGGGGGGAGAAGACAGTGGGAAGAGAAGAGAGGGTGGAGAGGAGTAGACGAGAAGGGCAGAAGAGTAGAGGAGAGGGGGAGAAGAGGAAAGGGAGAGAGGGGGAGAGGAGGGAAGAAGAGGAGTTGGGGGATTATGAAATTTGACCATCTGACTTGGAAAGGTGGTATCCTATGATGTTGCCATGTTGAAAGTCACTGAGCTCTTCATTAAGGCCATTCTACTGACAATGTTTGTCTATGGAGATTGCATGGCTGAGTGCTTGATTTTATACATCTATCAGGAAGGGGTGTGGCTGAAATAGAATCCACTCATTTGAAGGGGTGTCCACATACTTTTGTATATATAGTGTATGTACACATGGGTGTTGTATGTACACATGGGTGTTGCACCATACCAACGATAAGCCTGTCTTCCCATCACATCATGAAAGGTCATGTTGATGTTCATTTAACCTCTGTCTCTCTCTTCCTCTGACTCCTCCCTTTCTCCTTTGTCTCTCTCTTCCTCTGACTCCTCCCTTTCTCCTCTGTCTCTCTCTTCCTCTGACTCCTCCCTTTCTCCTTTGTCTCTCTCTTCCTCTGACTCCTCCCTTACTCCTCTGTCTCTCTCTTTCTCCTCAGATCTCCAGGCTCAAAGCGTCAGTCCACCAGGTAGGTAGAGTATAAATCTACAGGGATTATAGCAGTTCAATATTAGTCAACTTTATTATACCACATGAAGAAATTCATGTGTCCATACAAACCATTCTAAAACCCAATAACAAGTAGTGTTTTATGGAACTACTAATACTTGTCAACCACAAAGCATTACTGCTGTTAGAATAACAGAATCACTGTCATCATCTGTCCTCACCACTGTGTTTTCCTCTCTGCTGTTTACAGCTGAATACTCAGTCAGACTGGTGGATGGGACCACTTCCTGTTCTGGGACAGTGGAAGTCTTCTGCAGAGGAGAGTGGTCAGGTCTATGTTTTATGTGGTGGAGAATGATGATAGAGGTTAAGGTTGTGTGTAGAGAGCTGGACTGTGGGAATCCTGTAGCTGAATCTAGAGGACCTCTGTTTGAAGATGGAAGAAGAGGAGTCAGACTATTGAGATGTAGGGGAGATGAGTCTTATATTAGACAGTGTGGCATCATAGGAGGACCTGGTGTCTGTGATGGTGGATATTATCATCATGTGACCTGTTCAGGTAAGAGACTGGTAATATTGAGAGATTTATTTATACATTATACAATATTACCATGTATCATGTTTTATGTGTTTTTATTTCATTTAAATAGAGGGAGAGATGTCAGATGTATTTAAACATTATATTTGTGTTTGTCATATTGGTTTATGGGAGATGTTCATGGGCAGATCATTGTAGTTCAGATGGTACTGAAGTGAAGCTGCCTGATGGATGTCCAGCTGTTTATTTTCTATAAAGTGAAGTGAACTTATTCCTGTCTCCTGCCTGCATTATTCCCAACCCAATCCTGAGTGACTAAGAACCCATTTCTACCTCTTACAGTATCAAACATAGCAAACTACAATCTTTTATCCAACATATTTGTGTTTAGTCCTTGACAGTGTCATCAACAAAACTGATTGAATGTTCAACCAACTCTTTTTCTCCAGAGTCTGTGCGGCTTGTGGATGGAGCTGGTCTCTGCTCTGGGAGAGTGGAGGTGAAGTCCAATCAGTCCTGGGCCTCAGTGTGTGAAGCTGACTTTGACCGGCAGGATGCAGAGGTAGTCTGTAGGGATGTTGGCTGTGGGGCTCCTGCAGCTCTACAGGGGGGGCTCTATGGAGAAGGTGAGGGTCAGACCTGGGATAAAGAGTTCCAGTGTAAAGGCAATGAGTCCCTTCTCCTGGACTGTGACACCTCAGACAGAAAACACAACACCTGCCTACCTGGTAATGCTGTTGGACTCACCTGCTCAGGTAAGAAACAGTTTGTCACTCAATCAACATTGTTTCTCACCTGGAGTGAAGAATATGAGAGACAATATAGGTGTGTTTTAGTGAGAAAATAGTAAGATTACTGTCTCTCTCTTTTCTTTTCTCAGAGCCTGATGATGTGAGGCTGGTAGGAGGAGGCAGTCGCTGTGCAGGTGGAGTGGAGTGGTACGACCAGGGAGAGTGGAGGATTGTGGGACCTGGAGACTGGTACGAGGAGGATGTAGCTGCAGTAGTGTGTAGACAGCTGGGTTGTGGCTCCACTGTTTCAGTACTTCCTGGAAACACCACTGGAGGGTTTGGAGTTTACTGTGATGGTCCTGAATCTTCATTGAGGGAGTGTTCCAGATTGTATGATCTCTATCCTGGACTCACAGTGATCTGCTCAGGTAATAACAAGACACACTATATGGCCAAAAGTATGTGGACATCAGTGGATTCGGCTATTTCAGCCTCACCTGTTACTGACAGGGATATAAAATCTAATGTGTGTATCATCGAGCACACAGTCATGAAAACTCCATAGACAAACACAGTCAAATGTCCTTACTGAAGATCTCAGTGACTTTAAACGTGGCACGTCTTGGAGCAACAACGGCTCAGCCGTGAAGTGGTAGACAACACAAGCTGACAGAACGGACCGCCGAGTGTTGAACCACGTAGAGCGTAAAAATAATCCTCTGTTGTAAAACTCACTGCTGAGTTCCACATACTTTTTGTCCATGTATTATATCTCCTTCCTGGACTCACAGTGATCTGCTCAGGAAATATCAACATATTATAATTATATTCAACTGATTTCCTTCATTCATACAACTTCCTCTGCACCTCTCATGATGACAGTTTAGCTTGTCAGTCTGCTTTGCTAAATAGATCACTCAGTCAAGTAGGAATCAAATGCAACTTAAATATCCCAGAATGCTTTTGTACTTGAGTGTTCTCAGTGAACGTCTCTACTCACTACCACTGTCACATGTCATGTTATTGTCATATCTAAATGAGGAAAGTAGTTGAGGAGCGTTTTCTTTTTCTCTCCTCTTGTTCCAGATGTCCTGCTTAAGCCTGATATCAACATATGTTGTCTCAGTGACTGTAGGCCCACTACTCATGTTGCCCTGTGAGGGAGGGTGGCTAGCACTGTTACATGCTGATGTTATTGTCATATCTATAGGAAACTAGTTGAAGAGGTTTTTCTTCTTCTCTTTTATTGTTACAGATCTCCTGGTTCAGCCTGATATCTCCCTGACTGACTCAATGGGAGGGGTCTCCAGGGGCCACCAGGGGCCCGAGATGTTCAGGGGCTACAACTTCACCATCACCTGCTCCACTCAGCCACAGTACCCAGGAGGCTCCTTCCTCCTCACGTTCACCGGCTCCAACAGAACCCAGACCCAGCCAGCTGTCAATCACTCTGCTGCCTTCCTCTTCCCTGCTGCAGATGACTCCCACCAAGGGACCTACAGCTGTGTTTATGTTTTCTCTCATAACGTCTCCTCTGAGAGTGAGCTCCTCTCCCTCACCATCACAGGTAACTGAACATGAACCAGACTTATAACTTTGTCATTGACAGATTTCCCACAGATCTATGTGATGATGATCAGTCCCCTCATCAAAGGTGTTTCTGTTTGCAGCCTCTCCTCTGCCAGCCTTCATCATCAGACACGTTGTAGTGCTGCTGCTCCTACTGACAGCCATCACCACCTCCTACCTGTACTACAAGGTAAAGACATTTACTCAGACGTTACAAGCCATTTAAACTAGAGGGAGAGGGTGAGGGGGAGAGGGTGAGGAGGAGAGGGAGGGAGAGAATGGAGATACTAGAGAGTAAATGTCTGACTGTTGGTGCTGTGTCTCCCTAGCCCACCAGGAGGCAGAAGAGAGTGAACAGGGTGAGCAGCATGGATCTTGATGTCAATGCCATGGAGATGGTCTCTCTGAGCTCCAGAGCTGAAGCTGGACCGGGAGAGGAGAGAGCAGCCCAGGGGACGGAGTAGGAGTAGAATGAAGCTGATCCTACATGCTGATCTTAGGTCAGTTTTGTGTTTTAAATCGATGGTCAGCAGTGGACTGGTGTTTAAAATGTGGTGACAAACCTGAAGTGGTTCTAATTTTAATAACAAGTTCAGAATTAGTTTATCTTTCTAGAACCTTGGAAGGAATCTAAAAGGAGTGACTGCAACCACCATTATTCCTTTTAGTTTGTTTCTTACCACAAGGGTAACATTGGGTTTGGGGTAACATTGGGTTTGGGGTAACATTGGGTTTGGGTAACATTGGGTTTTGGTAACATGGGGTTTTGGTAACATGGGGTTTTGGTAACATGGGGTTTTGGGTAGCATGGGGTTTTGGGTAGCATGGGGTTTTGGGTAGCATGGGGTTTTGGGTAGCATGGGGTTTTGGGTAACATGGGGTTTTGGGTAACATGGGGTTTTGGGTAGCATGGGGTTTTGGGTAACATGGGGTTTGGGTAACATGGGGTCTGGGTAACATGGGGTTTTGATTTTTTTAAATTACGTCCGTTTTGTGTTCCAGAATGCTTTTTGCTTTTGTCTTCATGTCTTTAGAGTTCTCTTAGATTCTTTATCTTATTTAGTGTTCTTTTCGATTCTTTATCTTATTTAGTGTTCTTTTCGATTCTTTATCTTATTTAGTGTTCTTTTCGATTCTTTATATTATTTAGTGTTCTTTTCGATTCTTTATCTTATTTAGTGTTCTTTTCGATTCTTTATCTTATTTAGTGTTCTTTTCGATTCTTTATCTTATTTAGTGTCTCTTAGATTCTTTATCTTATTTAGTGTCTCTTAGATTCTTTATCTTATTTAGTGTCTCTTAGATTCTTTATCTTATTTAGTGTCTCCATTATTAGTTCATGTATTATTATAATCATCTGGTCATTCTTTGTATTTTGAAAAGAAAATGGATAAAGGGGTGTAGATTATTGTTTGAATGTTGTGAGTAGTCTAGAGATAATAATTGAATTGATTATAAATGTTATGATATAGATTATTGATTATGAAGTAGATTACTATTATGGTGTTGCTCTCTAAACAGCCATGTAATCAACTGAATGCTTTTAATAAAATTACAGGCTGTCAGTCTTGTGTGATTCTCCTCTTGGACAGACTACAACATACAGTATGAATTAACTGAGATCAGTCTGTGTGATTCCCCTCTTGGACAGACTACAACATACAGTATGAATTAACTGAGATCAGTCTGTGTGATTACCCTCTTGGACAGACTACAACATACAGTATGAATTATCCTTTTGTCAATAGGGGGGCGCTATTTTCACTTTGTAAAAAATCGTGCCCAAATTAAACTGCCTCGTACTCAATTCTTGCTCGTACAATATGCATATTATTATTACTATTGGATAGAAAACACTCTCTAGTTTCTAAAACCGTTTGAATTATATCTGTGAGTAAAACAGAACTCATTGTGCAGCAAACTTCCTGTTAGGAAGTGAAAAATCTGAAATCGAGGCTCTGTTCCAGGGCCTTCCTATTAATTTGCCTGAAATCTATGGATCTACATGCACTGCATACGCTTTCCACTAGATGTCAACAGGCAGTGAGAGGTGGAATGGGGTGTCTAGCTTGATCTTAGGCCGAACAAGAGCTTTTGGAATGACGTGTCTGGAATTTTCATTGTCTTGGAAGGCGCGAGAAGGAACCCCAGATTGCGTTCTGAAAAGCTTTCGGTATAGACGTTAGATATCTCCGGCTCTGATTTTATTTGATATATGTGATAATAACATCATAAAGTAGTTTTTTTAAACCGAGTTATATCAGTTTATTGAACGTTTATTGAGATTTTTGGAATTTTCTTTTCTTTGCGTCATGTGAAGTTGGGCACGTTTGCGCCACATGGCTAGCTTTGGTTGCTAATTCGACAGGAGAAGAGGACATTCTAAAACCAAACAACGATTATTCTGGACAAAGGACTCCTTGTACAATATTCTGATGTAAGCTCATCAAAAGTAGGAACCATTTATGATGTTATTTCGTATTTCTGTTAAATGTTTAGTCATATTTTCCGCCCTTATTTTGGGCGCTGTCTCGCTATAACGTAAGCTGTATGTCGTACTAAAGTTATTTTTAAAAATCTAACACAGCAGTTGCATTAAGAACTAGTGTATCTTTCATTTGCTGTACAACATGTATTTTTTAGTAAAGTCTATGATAAGTTATTTGATTAGATTAGGTGACTGTCCAAGATTTCTCCGGACAATTTTGTGCATTTTGACTACGTATTCACATTGTAAAACCACGATTTGTACCGCTAAATATGCACATTTTCGAACAAAACATATATGTATTGTGTAACATGATGTTATAGGACTGTCATCTGATAAAGTTTGTCAAGGTTAGTGAATAATTTTATATCTTTTGCTGTTTTTTTGCGATCGCTACCTTTGCGGTGAATGAATGCGGTTGTGTGGTAGGCTATTGTAGTAAGCTAATATAATGCTATATTGTGTTTTCGCTGTAAAACACTTAAAAAATCTGAAATATTGGCTGGATTCACAAGATGTTTGTCTTTCATTTGCTGTACACCATGTATTTTTCATAAATGTTTTATGATGAGTATTTAGGTATTTCACGTTGCTCTCTGTAGTTATTCTAGCTGCTTTGGTGATATTTGTGATTGTAGCTGCAATGTAAAACTATGATTTATACCTGAAATATGCACATTTTTCGAACAAAACATAGATTTATTGTATAACATGTTATAAGACTGTCATCTGATGAAGTTGTTTCTTGGTTAGTGACTAATTCTATATCTATTTGGTCGGTTTTGTGATAGCTATCTATGCGGTAAAAAAATGGTGAAAATATGCGGTTGAGTCTTTTGCTATTGTGGTTAGCTAATAGAAATACATATTGTGTTTTCGCTGTAAAACATTTTAAAAATCGGAAATGATGGCTGGATTCACAAGATGTGTATCTTTCATTTGGTGTCTTGGACTTGTGATTTCAAGATATTTATATGCTAGTATTTACTTGTGGTGCTATGCTAGGCTATGCTAGTCAGCTTTTTACTGATGAGGATGCTCCCGGATCCGGGATTGTGACCCAGTAGAAGTTTTTAACTGAGATCAGTCTGTGTGATTCCCCTCTTGGACAGACTACAACATACAGCATGAATTAACTGAGATCAGTCTGTGTGATTCCCCTCTTGGACAGACTACAACATACAGCATGAATTAACTGAGATCAGTCTGTGTGATTCCCCTCTTGGACAGACTACAACATACAGTATGAATTAACTGGTCATACATTTGTCAGGAGGTTAGGAAGTGCATCTCAGTTTCCACCTCATTTTGTGGGCTGTGTGCACATAGCCTTTCTTCTCTTGAGAGCCAGGTACCCACCTGTATATAGTCCTGCTATTGTTATTTTACTGCTGCTCTTCAAAAACTTGTTACTTTCATTTCTTATCCATATTTTTTCAAACTGCATTGTTGGTTAGGGGATCATAACTAATACAATTTGATTTGATTTGAGGTCTGCCCTCGGCGGCCATTCTCAATAGCAAGGCTATGCTCACTGAGTCTGTACATAGTCAAAGCTTTCCTTAAGTTTGGGTCAGTGACAGTGGTCAGGTATTCTGCCACTGTGTACTCTCTGTTTAGGGCCAAATAGCATTCTAGGTTGCTCTGTTTTTTGTTTATTCTTTCAAATGTATCAAGAAATTATCTTTTTGTTTTCTCATGATTTGGTTGGGTCTATGTTTGCTGTCCTAGGGCTCTGTGGGGTCTGTTTGTGAACAGAGCACCAGGTCCAGCTTGCTTAGGGGACTCTTCTCTTTCTCTCTCTCACACAGATGAGGGGCTAATAATAACACATGCTAATTCAAACAGTGAGAAACTACAAACAAACAGAAAGAGAGAAGATAAGACATCAATGTAGTTATTTATCCTCCACATAGACTATGATGTATTGTTGTTCTGGTGTGTAGTTATTTATCCTCCACATAGACTGATGTATTGTTGTCCTGGTGTGTAGTTATTTATCCTCCACATAGACTATGATGTATTGTTGTCCTGGTGTGTAGTTATTTATCCTCCACATAGACTATGATGTATTGTTGTCCTGGTGTGTAGTTATTTATCCTCCACATAGACTATGATGTATTGTTGTCCTGGTGTGTAGTTATTTATCCTCCATAGACTATGATGTATTGTTGTCCTGGTGTGTAGTTATTTATCCTCCATAGACTATGATGTATTGTTGTCCTGGTGTGTAGTTATTTATCCTCCATAGACTATGATGTATTGTTGTCCTGGTGTGTAGTTATTTATCCTCCACATAGACTATGATGTATTGTTGTCCTGGTGTGTAGTTATTTATCCTCCACATAGACTATGATGTATTGTTGTCCTGGTGTGTAGTTATTTATCCTCCATAGACTATGATGTATTGTTGTCCTGGTGTGTAGTTATTTATCCTCCACATAGACTATGATGTATTGTTGTCCTGGTGTGTAGTTATTTATCCTCCACATAGACTATGATGTATTGTTGTCCTGGTGTGTAGTTATTTATCCTCCACATAGACTATGATGTGTTGTTGTCCTGGTGTGTAGTTATTTATCCTCCACATAGACTATGATGTATTGTTGTCCTGGTGTGTAGTTATTTATCCTCCATAGACTATGATGTATTGTTGTCCTGGTGTGTAGTTATTTATCCTCTATAGACTATGATGTATTGTTGTCCTGGTGTGTAGTTATTTATCCTCCACATAGACTATGATGTATTGTTGTTCTGGTGTGTAGTTATTTATCCTCCACATAGACTATGATGTATTGTTGTCCTGGTGTGTAGTTATTTATCCTCCACATAGACTATGATGTATTGTTGTCCTGGTGAGTAGTTATTTATCCTCCACATAGACTATGATGTATTGTTGTCCTGGTGTGTAGTTATTTATCCTCCACATAGACTATGATGTATTGTTGTCCTGGTGTGTAGTTATTTATCCTCCACATAGACTATGATGTATTGTTGTCCTGGTGTGTAGTTATTTATCCTCCACATAGACTATGATGTATTGTTGTCCTGGTGTGTAGTTATTTATCCTCCACATAGACTATGATGTATTGTTGTCCTGGTGTGTAGTTATTTATCCTCCACATAGACTATGATGTATTGTTGTCCTGGTGTGTAGTTATTTATCCTCTATAGACTATGATGTATTGTTGTCCTGGTGTGTAGTTATTTATCCTCCATAGACTATGATGTATTGTTGTCGTGTGTGTGTGTGTGTGTAACAGTATAACTTTACGTTGTCCCCTCACCCCGACACGGGCGCGAACCAGGGACCCTCTGCACACATCAACAACGGTCGCCCACGAAGCATCGTTACCCATCGCTCCACGGCCCTTGCAGAGCAAGGGGCAACACTACTTATAGGTTTCAGAGCAAGTGACGTAACTGATTGAAACGCTAGTAGCGCGTACCCGCTAACTAGCTAGCCATTTTACATCCGTTAAGTGTAAGTGTGTGTGTGTGTGTGTGTGTGTGTGTGTGTGTGTGTGTGTGTGTGTGTGTGTGTGTGTGTGTGTGTGTGTGTGTGTGTGTGTGTGTGGTGATAGGTGGGTGTGCTGTGAGTGTAAATGCAGAGCCAACTACTCCATGTCTGATCAGGGTCCAGCAGTCACCCACCAACCCTGGAGAGAGACAGTCACCCACCAACCCTGGAGAGATACAGTCACCCACCAACCCTGGAGAGATACAGTCACCCACCAACCCTGGAGAGATAGTCACCCACCAACCCTGGAGAGATACAGTCACCCACCAACCCTGGAGAGATACAGTCACCCACCAACCATGGAGAGATACAGTCACCCACCAACCCTGGAGAGATACAGTCACCCACCAACCATGGAGAGATACAGTCACCCACCAACCCTGGAGAGATACAGTCACCCACCAACCCTGGAGAGATACAGTCACCCACCAACCCTGTAGAGATACAGTCACCCACCAACCCTGGAGAGATACAGTCACCCACCAACCCTGGAGAGATAGTCACCCACCAACCCTGGAGAGATACAGGCTTTGCAGGATTTTGTTCCAGACCACCACTGAAACGCCTGAAGTGAAATTGTCTAATCATAAAGGATTTGATGATATATTGATTGATTGGTATTTGTTGAAGTGGTGCTGGGCTGGGGAAACGTCTGCATACCTGGTCTGTACCCCAATAATCTCTCCTTCCTCCCAAAGTGTGCACTTCTTCAATTCCCTTCATGGATAGGATTTGACATGGAAATAATAAGTATTGTAGCGACCCGCACAGACATCTGTGTGTTATGTGTTAGGCTAGTAGGTGGTTGTGTTGTACTGACCAGGACCCAGTGTTCGCGGGGTCCGACATGTCAATCAACCTGCTATCTGCCAATCACGGGAATGCCTCGAATGTTCTGATGCCGGGCATCCTGGTGGTTGGCGGAGTGGCGTGGAGGGGGGTTGGGCAGGGAGACGGAGCATTGGAAAGTAAGACCAGGTTTAGCTATTGTTCTCTCTCTTACGCCTGGACTTCACAAGAGAAGGTCACGATTGGCATGTGGGTTATCTGTCATGTATTTGGCGTGGGCTACGGCCAAACAGTAGCCTGTGTAAAGTTGGTTCAATAAACCGTCAATTCGCAAACTCAATCCTCTGTCTGGACGATTGTTCATTTATGATCTAGTCAGGTCATTACAGTATGGAAACTAATTTTATAACCTATGCCTACTACAACAATCCAATGCTTTTACACTTTATGGGGTGTGGTGAACGAGTGCACACTTCGGGAAGCAGGAAAGACTTTCGAGACGCAATCCCCTGACCCAGGTCTGAGGATCTCCAAATTGACCGTTGTCAAAGGGAGCCTATAAATTCTGTGGTGCTCTATTCTGGAATATTAACTGGCATTTGTCGCCCCCTTGTGGAAAGAACCTCATATTGATCTCCTCTCTATATTTCTGTGCAGTTTGTACCTCGCAGCACACCGTACAAACATTCAAAGTTAAACGCCTATATTACCGTTCTGCTAGCAACAGGATAATATGTTGGCAGCATAACAGCAGATTATTTATCTCTGAAATCTCTGAAACTGGAAACACTTATCTCCCTCACTAGCTTTAAGCACCAGCTGTCAGAGCAGCTCATAGATTACTGCACCTGTACATAGCCCATCTATAATTTAGCCCAAACAACTACCTCTTTACCTACTGTATTTATTTATTTATTTTGCTCCTTTGCACCCCATTATTTCTATCTCTACTTTACACTTTCTTCCACTGCAAACCAACCATTCCAGTGTTTTTTTTTTTTTTACTTGCTATATTGTATTTACTTCGCCACCATGGCCTTTTTTATATATTTATTTATATATATATTTTGTTTGCCTTCACCTCCCTTATCTCACCTCACTTGCTCACATTGTATATAGACTTATTTTTCACTGTATTATTGACTGTATGTTTGTTTTACTCCATGTGTAACTATGTGTTGTTGTATGTGTCCAACTGCTTTGCTTTATCTTGGCCAGGTCGCAATTGTAAATGAGAACGTGTTCTCAATTTGCCTACCTGGTTAAATAAAGGTGAAATAAATACAAATAAAATAATTTATCTAAATAAAAATAATAATATTTAAAAAATAATAATAATAAACAAATTAAAAAATATATATATATATTTTTTCTCCTAAATAAGAGTCCCCTTGCAAAGACAAGCTCAATTTTGACAATATCGATTATTGTAGCACTGTAGTTCAATACAACTGTTTTTCACAGCATTGCAACCACTTTAGAAACAAATAAATGGATAATTTGATATATTTTAATATTGTATTATTTATACCAGCATTTCTTTTGAAAGTTTCCAAACTAAATACTGATATGTGGAAAGCTGTTGTGTAGGTCAGTGGTGTAGTGGTGCCTGGAGAAGTGGGTACACAGTACTCTAATTTAGTAAAACATTTTCCAAACGGCCCAGAGAAGGAAAGGCACCCTGTGTGAAAAGCATGAGAAACAGTGATATACTGACTGTGGAATCCCATATTGGTCTTCCGCAGTCAGGCCAACCCAAGCTGTACTGTTCAGTAGGGTAATAGTAGACCAACCCAAGCTGTATTGTTCAGTAGGATAATAGACCTACCCAAGCTGAACTGTTCAGTAGGATAATAGTAGACCAACCCAAGCTGTACTGTTCAGTAGGATAATAGTAGACCAACCCAAGCTGTACTGTTCAGTAGGATAATAGTAGGGCAACCCAAGCTGTACTGTTCAGTAGGATAACAGTAGACCAACCCAAGCTGTACTGTTCAGTAGGATAACAGTAGACCAACCCAAGCTGTATTGTTCAGTAGGATAATAGTAGACCTACCCAAGCTGAACTGTTCAGTAGGATAATAGTAGACCAACCCAAGCTGTACTGTTCAGTAGGATAATAGTAGACCAACCCAAGCTGTACTGTTCAGTAGGATAATAGTAGACCAACCCAAGCTGTACTGTTCAGTAGGATAATAGTAGACCAACCCAAGCTGTACTGTTCAGTAGGATAATAGTAGACCAACCCAAGCTGTACTGTTCAGGAGGATAATAGTAGACCAACCCAAGCTGTACTGTTCAGGAGGATAATAGTAGACCAATCCAAGCTGTACTGTTCAGTAGGATAATAGTAGACCAACCCAAGCTGTACTGTTCAGTAGGATAATAGTAGACCAACCCAAGCTGTACTGTTCAGTAGGATAATAGTAGACCAACCCAAGCTGTACTGTTCAGTAGGATAATAGTAGACCAACCCAAGCTGTACTGATCAGTAGGATAATAGTAGACCAACCCAAGCTGTACTGTTCAGTAGGATAATAGTAGACCAACCAAACCTGTACTGTTCAGTAGGATAATAGTAGACCAACCCAAGCTGTACTGTTCAGTAGGATAATAGTAGACCAACCCAAGCTGTATTGTTCAGTAGGATAATAGTAGACCAACCCAAGCTGTACTGTTCAGTAGGATAATAGACCAACCCAAGCTGTGCTGTTCAGTAGGATAATAGACCAACCCAAGCTGTACTCTTCAGTAGGATAATAGTAGACCAACCCAAGCTGTACTGTTCAGTAGAATAATAGTAGACCAACCCAAGCTGTACTGTTCAGTAGGATAATAGTAGACCAACCCAAGCTGTACTGTTCAGTAGGATAATAGTAGACCAACCCAAGCTGTACTGTTCAGTAGGATAATAGTAGACCAACCCAAGCTGTACTGTTCAGTAGGATAATAGTAGACCAACCCAAGCTGTACTGTTCAGTAGGATAATAGTAGACCAACCCAAGCTGTACTGTTCAGTAGGATAATAGTAGACCAACCCAAGCTGTACTGTTCAGTAGGATAATAGTAGACCAACCCAAGCTGTACTGTTCAGTAGGATAATAGTAGACCAACCCAAGCTGTACTGTTCAGTAGGATAATAGTAGACCAACCCAAGCTGTACTGTTCAGTAGGATAATAGTAGACCAACCCAAGCTGTACTGTTCAGTAGGATAATAGTAGACCAACCCAAGCTGTACTGTTCAGTAGGATAATAGTAGACCAACCCAAGCTGTACAGTTCAGTAGAATAATAGTAGACCAACCCAAGCTGTACTGTTCAGTAGGATAATAGTAGACCAACCCAAGCTGTACTGTTCAGTAGGATAATAGTAGACCAACCCAAGCTGTACAGTTCAGTAGAATAATAGTAGACCAACCCAAGCTGTACTGTTCAGTAGGATAATAGTATTACTATTATTGAAACAGTGAAACAGACAGAAATTCACAGGTTTCAAAATTTCTAAAAAAGAATTCAGGCTTTTGTTCTCAAAGTATGACTTTTTTTAAACAGAAAAACAATACAATTGTATGTTCTAAGTCCATAACAATGCTTAAACCACATCAGGAGACCACAATTGAGGTTTGGGAAAAATCGAAGAAATTTAGATTTTTGAGAGTAGTTCCCCTTTAATTCAAGTGTGCAGGCACCTAGCACTATTGTTGGAATAGCAGTGTTTCTGTAGTACAGGCACCTAACACTATTGTTGGATTAGCAGTGTTTCTGTAGTACAGCCACCTGGTGTAACCAACTTCACAAAGCCCCCCAGAAGAAAGGCACACGGACACACACACTTCAGGTTGACTCAGTTTTTATCTGCAGTAAAAGATATCAAACAGTGATGACAGGCATTGACAGGACAGTCACATGTTCACTGCTCTCAGACTGAATCCACAAAGTGATTGTATAGTATACATGCGATGTGTTTAGAAAATAATAAATACAGAAAAGTATACCTGCAGTAAAATAAATCAAACAGTGATGACAGGCACTGACAGGACGGTCACAGCCACACGTTCACTGGTTAGGTAGGACACAAGATATCTGTTAGATAGGAGCAGCAGTAGTGATACATGGTTAGGTAGGACACAAGATATCTGTTAGATAGGAGCAACAGTAGTGATACATGGTTAGGTAGGACACAATATATCTGTTAGATAGGAGCAACAGTAGTGACACATGGTTAGGTAGGAGACAAGATATCTGTTAGATAGGAGCAACAGTAGTGATACATGGTTAGGTAGGACACAAGATATCTGTTAGATAGGAGCAACAGTAACGTTATTGATACATACCCTCAATGTGAAGTGATATTAATCCATAAATACAGAGCACAAGTACAACCCTTTTATATAAACCTTTTAAGATAGTAAGAAAATAAACATTCACTTAATATTTCAATAAGTCACCTGCTAGTAAATCACCTGCTGGCAATAGCTGGCGTGACATTGTAGTGCAGAGACCAACGGTGCTAGTTAGCTCGTCATTAACACGGCTAGCTAAGACAGCAAAAACTTGGTTAACTGTCTGAAATAGGTCTTAAATTCATGAACGGCAAAATAAATATATACATAGCCACATTCGCCATTGACTTTTGGATATATGAACCAGTTTTCCAAAACCACTATTGTGTTATACAGTTTTAAACAGTTTTTATGTACAGAGGAAGAGGACTCGAACCTGCTCTCAGAATCTCTCTCACACTGAGGAGCGGGCAGACCAACTTCCCAAATAGGGGAGAAGCACTCAAAACCCACTAGTTGTTCTTTCAAAGAAAATAATACAAAAATGGTAAGTCCGAAGACCTCTCATATTACCAACCTTACTACAATGGCAGTAAATATTTGTATGAATTCAGTAACACATAATGAAAGGAAACTTTATTTACATCACCCCTTTTCCTGAGGTGAATGGTTTCACCCACTACTGTCCCGGAACTGAGGCTTTGAGATCTACTGTTTCACTTTGTTACACCTTTGGTGAGTAAAATGTAATATTCATATGTGTAACATACTGAATTGTAATTGGATGCATTTTACCGCCGTATCATACTGTGCTATGATTGGTTAAGACCACCCAGATGGTTAGGTCGTGGTCAGCTGATCATGGTTGGAGATACGTGAACATGCCAGTTGTAGCTAGCTAATAAAGAGCTACGTTAAGAAATATCCTGTAGTACTGCGTTTTATTATTTTGTACAAAGCGTGCAAAACATGACAGGTGACTTCATATACATTATAGCAGAGGGTCGGCAACGTTTTTCAATTTACAAATGATCCTCCCATTTCTAAAGATCTGCGTGCCTGTATAACGCCCCACCCAGCAGACTGTCGACCAATCACGTTCACGTTGTCATGTTGCGTCACGCGGTTGCTAAACCAATCGTAACGTAATCCATTCTCAGTCAGTGTACTTTATGTCGAGAAACTGCCTATTTTCATCAAAAGTACGTACTGTCACGATTCCAAAGCTATACGATACTACAGATAGCAAGTTAATTATCTCACAAAGCTATACGATACTACAGATAGCAAGTTAATTATCTCACAAAGCTATACGATACTACAGACAGCAAGTTAATTATCTCACATCTCCGAAAATATCTGTAATGTTGTACTTCTTTTTGACAAAACTCATGATAATGTTGGGTTTTTAATCTAGAGCCCAATAGACTCCCGTTCAAACCTTGAAAGAGCGCTCTCCTTGTCCCACAATCGCCCAGAATGTACCGCATCGCCTATTGACATAGATAAGGGCACCGTTTCCCATCTCCGCAAAATTATTTCTGAAGTTGTGAATGTTAGATTCCACTCTGTGAGACACATCGATCTGCAGGTTGAATATGGTGAGATTGTAGACTCCTAAATTGATAGTGCAGTTTGTTTAGGTGATTTAACAGCTAGTTAGCTACTTCGCATGCTGATATTGTCTTTGGTATTATTGTGTGTAGATACGTTTAGCTACCAGCCAGCCCATACAGAGAGCATTGCATTGTGGATTTTGTAGTCGACTTGAGCTGCAACAGATTTCCACAACGATGTTCCATCTTGTTACCAACCTTATTATTAGGGATGCACCGATATTACATTTTTGGCCGATACAGATATCCAATATTTTCCTTGCCAAAAAGAAACCATACCGATAACCGATATAAAACATATTGTGACCTTTTAAGCATTCTAGTACAGTTAAATAGTTAATGTGTGGGGTCATTTCTGTTAGTTTTTGCTGTTCTCCAAATAGTACTTTAGAGTTTATAGTACAGTAAATTAGTAAATTAGCTTCAACTGGTGGAGGGATTCTACACCCCATTTAGTCAAACCCTAGGTTTAGCTGTATTTCTACACATCCCATTTAGCCATACCCTAGGTTTAGCTGTATTTCTACACACCCCATTTAGCCATACCCTAGGTTTAGCTGTATTTCTAAATACCCCATTTAGCCATACCCTAGGTTTAGCTGTATTTCTACACACCCCATTTAACCATACCCTAGGTTTAGCTGTATTTCTACACATCCCATTTAGCCATACCCTAGGTTTAGCTGTATTTCTACACATCCCATTTAGCCATACCCTAGGTTTAGCTGTATTTCTACACATCCCATTTAGCCATACCCTAGGTTTAGCTGTATTTCTAAACACCCCATTTAGCCATACCCTAGGTTTAGCTGTATTTCTACACACCCCATTTAACCATACCCTAGGTTTAGCTGTATTTCTACACATCCCATTTAGCCATACCCTAGGTTTAGCTGTATTTCTACACATCCCATTTAGCCATACCCTAGGTTTAGCTGTATTTCTACACACCCCATTTAGCCATACCCTAGGTTTAGCTGTATTTCTACACACCCCATTTAGCCATACCCTGCGTGCAAAACAAAACACATAACAGCTAATAACGTAGCTAAATATTAACATTATCCTCAATCGAGATATCTGCTCGTCGTTTCAGCTCCAACTGAACTTAAAGGTGCATTTCAGACACACATCTTCGTGGCCATTCAGGATGTAGTGTACTCGGACTGTCTAGCTCTAGCTAATAACACAGCATAGTAGGCTATTGGTTGACAGAAAGCCGCTAATCAGATCACATCACCGCCAGATAATTAACTAAAGATGCTGAAAATGGAGGGACTCGGGCCGAAGATGGACCCGGAAGAGATGAAGATGTGGTGTCTTCGGTCAGGAACTTTCTCCTCCATGTCGCCCTGCTCCGAGTCAGTAAGTACTGGACCAGAAGCTAGTCGGGTTTTCCTATAATGTCAACTGTGTAGCCTGGCAGGTCCCAGATCTGTTTGTGTTTTTGCCCAGAGTCATGTATTCATGTCTAAATACATGGCTCTGCTTTGGTCTATTCCATTGATATTGTCAAACTGAACATTACATTGAACATGTGAGTCATTTAGCAGACGCTCTTATCCAGAGAGACTTACAGTAGTGAGTGGATACATTTTCATACGTTGCATTGGCAGGACAATTCCATTAGTAGTTGGGAGGAGAGCAGAAACAGCCTAACACCTACGCTGATACTGTGTAACCTGTCTGCAGTCAACCAGCCATCCAGACTGAAGTGAAGGCCTTATTACAGAATGAAAACACCTTCTCTTTCGTCGGCATGGCAACCTGTAAACATGTCAGTGGTGTCACAATGTTGCACAACAGCAGCAGAACATTGGATGGAGGGTCATTGTATCATTACACAGTGTCACTGTCAATTCTACTGTATTGGTACATGTGGTATTACAATACATTAGATCTGTAGACGGCAGCATTGAAACAATTTCCAACACATAGTCAACTAGCAACCTACTCTGTTTCAGTGCTGGTTAAATATCCCACTGATTTTATTCTGCTGTTAGAGGCCATCAGTAGAGACAGTCAGGAAAATAGTCTTTATAGCTAGTTTGTTTCTGTCAAACCATGGGAAGTGTGTCTATATAGGTAAGTATATATACAATTAGGATTTTACTTTAAGGTCAAATGTACTGTAACTGTCTAGTTGTGAAGAGAATCTAAATATGTTGTTTTCTGATCTCCTCCCCATTCTAGCACCAGTGGCAGTTCAAGACCATTTCAACATGAGGGGCCAAGCTGGGGCCAGTTGTACTGTTAGAGGGGCCAGTTTTACTGTTAGAGGGGCCAGTTGTACTGTTAGAGGGGCCAGTTGTACTGTTAGAGGGGCCAGTTGTACTGTTAGAGGGGCCAGTTGTACTGTTAGAGGGGCCAGTTGTACTGTTAGAGGGGCCAGGTGTACTGTTAGAGGGGCCAGGTGTACTGTTAGAGGGGCCAGGTGTACTGTTAGAGGGGCCAGTTACATTAGACGTTTTTGTTGTCATATCGTTTGTTAGAGGGGCCAGTTACATTAGACGTTTTTGTTGTCATATCGTTTTCTTCACTTCATAGCAGGCAAAAGACCATGTTCATAATCATCATCGTTCCCACTGTCTAATAACGAATGTAAAAAAAGAACGATAGCAAAAATGAGTTATGTAAAAATTATTTCATACTCCACATTTAGGGGGGCCACAAGGGGTTCCAAAATTGTTGTCAAAGCGGCACTGCCCCCCCCCCCTCCCCCAGAACCGCTAGTGTCTAGCACCATACCTTCTGTTGTTTACTGATCTCCTCTCCATTCTAGCACCATACGTTCTGTTGTTTACTGATCTCCTCTCCATTCTAGCACCATACGTTCTGTTGTTTACTGATCTCCTCTCCATTCTAGCACCATACGTTCTGTTGTTTACTGATCTCCTCTCCATTCTAGCACCATATGTTCTGTTGTTTACTGATCTCCTCTCCATTCTAGCACCATATATTCTGTTGTTTACTGATCTCCTCTCCATTCTAGCACCATACGTTCTGTTGTTTACTGATCTCCTCTCCATTCTAGCACTATACGTTCTGTTGTTTACTGATCTCCTCTCCATTCTAGCACCATACGTTCTGTTGTTTACTGATCTCCTCTCCATTCTAGCACCATACGTTCTGTTGTTTACTGATCTCCTCTCCATTCTAGCACCATACGTTCTGTTGTTTACTGATCTCCTCTCCATTCTAGCACCATACGTTCTTCAGAAGCTGGACAGCATATGAATAGAATCCATCTTCTCTCACCCTCTCCCCACAAGACCTACATCACACAAGATGCTTCAGAACAACAACAAGCTGGTGAAGTTGCTACCCAACAGATACAACCATGACAACAACAACAACAGCAACAACAAGCTGGTGTAGATGCTTCTAGGAAACAACATCCAGTTGGGATCATTATGAAAAAGTGAATCAAATCAAGTTCAAATCAAGTTTATTTTATATAGCCCTTCGTACATCAGCTAATATCTTGAAGTGCTGTACAGAAACCCAGCCTAAAACCCCAAACAGCAAGCAATGCAGGTGTAGAAGCACGGTGGTTGGGAAAAACTCCCTAGAAAGGCCAAAACCTTGGAAGAAACCTAGAGAGGAACCAGGCTATGAGGGGTGGCCAGTCCTCTTCTGGCTGTGCCGGGTGGAGATTATAAAAGAACATGGCCAAGATGTTCAAAATGTTCATAAATTACCAGCATGGTCAAATAATAACCAGGAATAAATGTCAGTTGGCTTTTCATAGCCGATCATTAAGAGTTGAAAACAGCAGGTCTGGGACAGGTAGCACATCCGGTGGACAGGTCAGGGTTCCATAACCGCAGGCAGAACAGTTGAAACTGGAACAGCAGCAAGGCCAGGTGGACTGGGGACAGCAAGGAGTCATCATGCCCGGTAGTCCTGACGCATGGTCCTAGGGCTCAGGTCCTCCGAGAGAGAGAAAGAAGGAGAGAATTAGAGAGAGCATACTTAAATTCACACAGGACACTGGATAAGACAGGAGAAGTACTCCAGATATAACCAACTGACCCTCGCCCCCCGACACATAAACTACTGCAGCATAAATACTGGAGGCTGAGACAGGAGGGGTCAGGAGACACTGTGGCCCCATCCGATGATACCCCCGGACAGGGCCAAACAGGAAGGATATAACCCCACCCACTTTGCCAAAGCACAGCCCCCGCACCACTAGAGGGATATCTTCAACCAGCAACTTACAATCCTGAGACAAGGCCGAGTATAGCCCACAAAGATCTCCACCACAGCACAAACCAAGGGGGGGCGCCAACCCAGACAGGAAGATCACGTCAGTAACTCAACCCACTCAAGTGACGCACCCCTCCTAGGGACGGCATGAAAGAGCACCAGTAAGCCAGTGACTCAGCCCCTGTAATAGGGTTAGAGGCAGAGAATCCCAGTGGAGAGAGGGGATGACACCACCATGGATGTTTAGGTTATATATTCTACCAAGTGTTAATGTCACCACCATGGATGTTTAAGTTATATATTCTACCAAGTGTTAATGTCACCACCATGGATGTTTAA
Source organism: Salvelinus namaycush (assembly GCF_016432855.1). Classification (NCBI taxonomy): domain Eukaryota; kingdom Metazoa; phylum Chordata; class Actinopteri; order Salmoniformes; family Salmonidae; genus Salvelinus; species Salvelinus namaycush. The sequence continues at coordinate 42,132 of NW_024060297.1, forward strand.
GTTATATATTCTACCAAGTGTTAATGTCACCACCATGGATGTTTAAGTTATATAGTCTACCAAGTGTTAATGTTACCACCATGGATGTTTAAGTTATATATTCTACCAAGTGTTAATGTCACCACCATGGATGTTTAAGTTATATAGTCTACCAAGTGTTAATGTCTCCACCATGGATGTTTAAGTTATATAGTCTACCAAGTGTTAATGTCACCACCATGGATGTTTAAGTTATATATTCTACCAAGTGTTAATGTCACCACCATGGATGTTTAAGTTATATATTCTACCAAGTGTTAATGTCACCACCATGGATGTTTAAGTTATATATTCTACCAAGTGTTAATGTCACCACCATGGATGTTTAAGTTATATAGTCTACCAAGTGTTAATGTCACCACCATGGATGTTTAAGTTATATAGTCTACCAAGTGTTAATGTCACCACCATGGATGTTTAAGTTATATAGTCTACCAAGTGTTAATGTCACCACCATGGATGTTTAAGTTCTATAGTCTACCAAGTGTTAATGTCTCCACCATGGATGTTTAAGTTATATAGTCTACCAAGTGTTAATGTCACTGTAGGGGGTGGGTTCCAGAGACCCTCCCCATTGTTAATTAAGGGACTTTAAGATTCATATGTTTTGCTGCAGGCCTTATAATAGATACTGTTGCTATGTGTCTAAACTCTGCCACTCTTCGTTGTACAAGCATCTATATTAGTCTTTGTGGTTAAGCTCTGGCTGTTGTGAGAGTGTGCTTGCAGGCTGGGTCTGAGTCAGACCGAAACTAGATAAAGAGAAGTAACCACTGTCTGGTTTTGACATGTTGATATTGTGTGACAGTGGACAATGCTAATGAATTCAGAGAAGCTACTGTACTAGGTTGTCTTATAAGGTAACCTCATCTTATTGATACACACATTGACATAGGTGATCATACCACTAGAGAGTGACCACATGTATATAATCAGCTGTGCCCTGAGGTTGGGTGCAGAACTTACTCTGAAACATACATGCTGTGTTCCCGTTGTCAACTTCTGTCTGCAACTGCATTAATAAATGAATGATTTATTTACTTAAAGATAATGTCTGATTACTGATTTCACCAATAAGCAAATGATTGACAAGGAACAAGGAACCTGCCCCGACATCACCACCATGGATGTTTAGGTTATATAGTCTACCAAGTGTTAATGTCACCACCATGGAGGTTTAAGTTATATATTCTACCAAGTGTTAATGTCACCACCATGGATGTAGAAGTTATATAGTCTACCAAGTGTTAATGTCACCACCATGGATGTAGAAGTTATATAGTCTACCAAGTGTTAATGTCACCACCATGGATGTTTAAGTTATATAGTCTACCAAGTGTTAATGTCACCACCATGGATGTTTAAGTTATATATTCTACCAAGTGTTAATGTCACCACCATGGATGTAGAAGTTATATAGTCTACCAAGTGTTAATGTCACCACCATGGATGTTTAAGTTATATAGTCTACCAAGTGTTAATGTCACCACCATGGATGTTTAAGTTATATATTCTACCAAGTGTTAATGTCACCACCATGGATGTTTAAGTTATATATTCTACCAAGTGTTAATGTCACCACCATGGAGGTTTAAGTTATATAGTCTACCAAGTGTTAATGTTACCACCATGGAGGTTTAAGTTATATAGTCTACCAAGTGTTAATGTCACCACCATGGAGGTTTAAGTTATATATTCTACCAAGTGTTAATGTCACCACCATGGATGTTTAAGTTATATATTCTACCAAGTGTTAATGTCACCACCATGGATGTTTAAGTTATATATTCTACCAAGTGTTAATGTCACCACCATGGATGTTTAAGTTATATATTCTACCAAGTGTTAATGTCACCACCATGGATGTTTAAGTTATATATTCTACCAAGTGTTAATGTCACCACCATGGATGTAGAAGTTATATATTCTACCAAGTGTTAATGTCACCACCATGGATGTTTAAGTTATATATTCTACCAAGTGTTAATGTCACCACCATGGATGTTTAAGTTATATATTCTACCAAGTGTTAATGTCACCACCATGGATGTTTAAGTTATATAGTCTACCAAGTGTTAATGTCACCACCATGGATGTTTAAGTTATATATTCTACCAAGTGTTAATGTCACCACCATGGATGTTTAAGTTATATATTCTACCAAGTGTTAATGTCACCACCATGGATGTTTAAGTTATATAGTCTACCAAGTGTCAATGTCACCACCATGGATGTTTAAGTTATATATTCTACCAAGTGTTAATGTCACCACCATGGATGTTTAAGTTATATATTCTACCAAGTGTTAATGTCACCACCATGAATGTTTAAGTTATATATTCTACCAAGTGTTAATGTCACCACCACGGATGTTTAAGTTATATATTCTACCAAGTGTTAATGTCACCACCATGGATGTTTAAGTTATATATTCTACCAAGTGTTAATTTCTATCCTACTGTGATACTTGTGAGTTGATGTGATGTTCTGATGATTTCTAACAGATACACCTTGATGTTGTTTTGTCCTTTTCTGATTCTACTTGAATAAACTCAAGACTTGAATGTAGTTTGTAGTCATTTATTTCCATATAGGGTCGTTGTTTACAGACACAGCTGTAGGCTGACCTGACCCCAACCCTGACCCCAACAATGAACCTGACATGCAGCATCATATCTGTCAAAGAGGAGGAGCGAGAGCAAGATAGTTCTTACTCACAGACAGACTGGGTTGGTAGAAGGAGACAGGGGAGGAGGGAGAGAGAGACAAACATTTAAACCAACTGAATATATTTGTATCACTGACTTCTCACCAGTGATGTCATCAAAACCAGTAACCTGTTCCTCTCTTGGCCCAGCCCAGCCTAACCCTGACATATAGCATCAGGCCTGTTGAGTTGACTTGGGTAACAGAACTCTAGCTTCTACACCACATCCCCCCTTCTCCTGCTCTAACATGAGACCTCATCAGTACTCATTTTGGGTGCTGGTACTGTTTATATTGAGGTGCTGGAACATTAAGCCAATATTCTATAAGAGGTGAACTCAAGCAGTAGAAAGTTAGAGCTGATATTATAGGACACACTATGTGAAACTTTGCTGCTCTGTCAGCAGTTTCCTGTGGAGTTTTTCTAATGTCAGTGTTTCCTGTAGGTAGGTGGGTTTAGCTGATCTTAGCTGCTTAAAGGTTTGTCACGTCATAGAAGTCAGGAAGTAATGAGATAGAAGTCATAAAGCCGAGCAGTATTTCTCACTCTTCAGTCCTCTCTTCATGACAGTAGACTTGTTTCGCTCAGCGGAGCCCCAGTTAGAGACAGATATGATATATGCAGTGGTACTGATGACCCTGTTCTGGAGCACAGGTATGATGCTGTTATGTTGATATACACTTGTGACAGTTACTGAGATATGTTTTGATATTGTAAGATATGTTACCATTTGCAGGGCTAGTAAAATAACATACAACTGGAAGCAGACAGTAAAAATGTGTCTCAAAGCAGGACAATGATGTGATCACCTGTAAATGTACTTTACTGTAGCCTAACTGTCCATCTGGGGACAGCCACTAATGTCAGTTAAGTTGTGATGGTGTCCTGCATCTGACTGTTTTAAATTCAGTGTGTCAATGATTGATTGTATCTGTCCCTATGTAAATGAGTGAGAGTATATTTAATATTTAATATTGGTCTTATGTTAGAGCAGGAGAAGGGGGGATTGTCGATGGCAGAGGTCTGTGACCTGAGTCAAGGTCAACAGGCCTGATGCTACATGGCAGGAAGAGAGAGAGAACGAGAGAGAGGAAAGAGGGGGTGGGGAGGGCAGAGGAGAGAGAGAGGAGGGAACGGGACAGAGCATAGCTGAGGGAAGTCGGCGTGATCCTGAAAAATACAAAAATGTTTTTTTTTACTTTTTGGAAAACCATTTCCCCCCCTAGTAGTCCAGTACTGTATCAGTGGTTTGATATAGCCTTCTGTAGCGAACCCAACATTAACTTCTTACCTATAGGACTACATCATCCTCTGTCTGCATCCTAATCCCTACCTGTAGTCTACCTACCTCTGGTATAATGCATTTCCACCTCTCACTCCATCAGTGTTGCTCTGTCTGCATCCTAATCCCTACCTGTAGTCTACCTACCTCTGGTATAATGATTTTCCACCTCTCACTCCAGCAGTGTTGCTCTGTCTGCATCCTGATCCCTAATCTAATAATAATATTAGGGATGCACCGATATTACATTTTTGGCCAATTCCGATATCCAATATTTTCCTTGCCAAAAAGAAACCATACCGATAACCGATATAAAACATTTTGCGGTCTTTTAAGCATTCTAGTACAGTTAAATAGTTAATGTCTGGGGGCATTTTTGTTAGTTTTTGCTGTTCTCCAAATAGTATTTAAGAGTTTATAGGACAGTAAATTAGCTTCAACTGGTGGGAGGATTCTACACACCCCATTTAGCCATACCCTGGGTTTAGCTGTATTTCTACACACCCCATTTAGCCATACCCTAGGTTTAGCTGTATTTCTACACACCCCATTTAGCCATACCCTAGGTTTAGCTGTATTTATACACATCCCATTTAGCCATACCCTAGGTTTAGCTGTATTTCTACACACCCCATTTAGCCATACCCTAGGTTTAGCTGTATTTCTACACACCCCATTTAGCCATACCCTAGGTTTAGCTGTATTTATACACATCCCATTTAGCCATACCCTAGGTTTAGCTGTATTTATACACACCCCATTTACCCATACCCTAGGTTTAGCTGTATTTCTACACACCCCATTTAGCCATACCCTAGGTTTAGCTGTATTTCTACACATCCCATTTAGCCATACCCTAGGTTTAGCTGTATTTATACACACCCCATTTACCCATACCCTAGGTTTAGCTGTATTTCTACACACCCCATTTAGCCATACCCTAGGTTTAGCTGTATTTATACACACCCCATTTAGCCATACCCTAGGTTTAGCTGTATTTCTACACACCCCATTTAGCCATACCCTAGGTTTAGCTGTATTTATACACACCCCATTTAGCCATACCCTAGGTTTAGCTGTATTTCTACACACCCCATTTAGCCATACCCTAGGTTTAGCTGTATTTATACACATCCCATTTAGCCATACCCTAGGTTTAGCTGTATTTATACACACCCAAACTACTTGATGTGTCTATGGGACAGAGGGGGAGGGGAGGGGAGATGGAGAGGGAGATGTCAACAGAGATGGGGCTGACAGAATAACATGCAGTCAACTCAATATCTTTTCATATCTGACTTCTCACCAGTGATGTAATCACAACCAGTAACCTTTTCCACTCTTCCACTCTTGGTCCGGCTCAGCTTGACCCTTTGAATTAAATTATTTAAAAAACAGACAGAAGCAAATTTATTAAATTAGATCCACCACATGTTTCAATCAGATCACCATAGTCCCTGTGTCCAAGAACACCAAGGTAACCTGCCTAAATGACTACCGACCCGTAGTACTCACGTCTGTAGCCATGAAGTGATTTGAAAGGCTGGTCATGGCTCACATCAACACCATTTTCCCAGAAACCCTAGACCCACTCCAATTTGCATACCGCCCCAACAGATCCACAGATGATGCAATCTCTGCTGCACTCCACACTGCCCCTTCCCACCTGGACAAAAGGAACACCTATTTGAGAATGCTATTCATTGACTACAGCTCAGCGTTAAACACCATAGTACCCTCAAAGCTCATCACTAAGCTAAGGACCCTGGGACTGAACACCTCCCTCTGCAACAGGATCCTGGACTTCCTGACGGGCCCCCCCCAGGTGGTAAGGTTAGGTAACAACACATCCGCCACGCTGATCCTCAACACGGGGGCTGTGTGCTCAGTCCCCTCCTGTACTCCCTGTTCACTCATGACTGCACGCCGAGGCATGACTCCAACACCATTAAGTTTGCCGATGACACAACAGTGGTAGGCCTGATCACTGACAATAGTGCGACAGCCTATAGGGAGGAGGTCAGAGACCTGGCCGTGTGGTGCCAGGACAACAATCTCTCCCTCAACGTGATCAAGACAAAGGAGATGATTGTGAAAGAAAGGAAAAGGAGGACCGAGCACGCCCCCATTCTCATCAACGGGGCTGTAGTGGAGCAGGTTGAGAGCTTCAAGTTCCTTGGTCTCCACATCACCAACATCCTAACATGGTCCAAACCCACGAAGACAGTCGTGAAGAAGGCACGACAAAAGGAGACGGAAAGGATTTGGCATGGGTCCTCAGATCCTCAAAAGGTTCTACAGCTGCACCATCGAGAGTATCCTGACGGGTTGCATCACTGCCTGGTATGGCAACTGATCGATCTCTGACCGCATGACACTATAGAGGGTAGTGCGTACGGCCCAGTACATCAAGCTTGGGTCAAGCTTTCTGCCATCCAGGACCTCTATACCAGGCGGTGTCAGAGGAAGGCCATAAAAATGGTCAAAGACTCCAGTCGCCCTCGTCATAGACTGTTCTCTCTTCTACCGCACGGCAAGCGGTTCCGGAGCACCAAGTCTAGGTCCAAGAGGCTTCTAAACATCTTCTACACCCAAGCCATAAGACTCCTGAACATCTAATCAAATGGCTACCCAGACTATTTGCATTGTCCCCCCCTTCGCCTACTCTGCTGCTACTCTCTGTTATTATCTATGTATAGTCACTTTAATAACTCTACCTACATGTACATACTATCTCAATAACCTTGACACCGGTGACCCGCACATTGACTCTGCACCGGTACCCCGGTACCACCAGGGCCCTCTCAACCAGCTGGCTCCACTCGGGCAATCTCAGCCAGCTGGTTACAATAGGGCCCTCTCAACCAGCTGGCTACACTAGTGCCCTCTCAACCAGCTGGCTACACTAGTACCCTCTCAACCAGCTGGCTACACTAGTGCCCTCTCAACCAGCTGGCTACACTAGTGCCCTCTCAACCAGCTGGCTACACTAGGGCCCTCTCAACCAGCTGGCTACACTAGTGCCCTCTCAACTAGCTGGCTACACTACTGCCCTCTCAACCAGCTGGCTCCACTAAGGCCCTCTCAACCAGCTGGCTCCACTAGGGCCCTCTCAACCAGCTGGCTACACTAGTGCCCTCTCAACCAGCTGGCTACACTAGTGCCCTCTCAACCAGCTGGCTACACTAGGGCCCTCTCAACCAGCTGGTTACACTAGTGCCCTCTCAACCAGCTGGCTCCACTAGGGCCCTCTCAACCAGCTGGTTCCACTAGTGCCCTCTCAGCCAGCTGGTTCCACTAAGGTCCTCTCAACCAGCTGGCTACACTAGTGCCCTCTCAGCCAGCTGGCTACACTAGTGCCCTCTCAACCAGCTGGCTACACTCGTGCCCTCTCAACCAGCTGGCTCCACTAAGGTCCTCTCAGCCAGCTGGCTACACTAGTGCCCTCTCAACCAGCTGGCTACACTAGTGCCCTCTCAACCAGCCGGCTACACTTGTGCCCTCTCAACCAGCTGGCTACACTAGGGCCCTCTCAGCCAGCCGTCTCCACTAGGGCCCTCTCAGCCAGCCGTCTCCACTAGGGCCCTCTCAGCCACCTGTCTCCACTAGGGCCCTCTCAGCCACCTGTCTCCACTAGGGCCCTCTCAGCCACCTGTCTCCACGAGGGCCCTCTCAGGCACCTGTCTCCACTAGGGCACTCTCAGTCACCTGTCTCCACTAGGGCCCTCTCAGTCACATGTCTCCACTAGGGCCCTCTCAGCCACCTGTCTCCACTAGGGCCCTCTCAGCCACCTGTCTCCACTAGGGCCCTCTCAGCCACCTGTCTCCACTAGGGCCCTCTCAGCCACCTGTCTCCACTAGGGCCCTCTCAGTCACCTGTCTCCACTAGGGCCCTCTCAGCCAGCCGGCTCCACTAGGGCCCTCTCAGCCAGCTGGTGTGTGTAGGAGAGTGAGCTGTGTGTACAATAAGTAGAAGTACAAATGTCAAGGGAAATGAACTAAAGTGATAAATCTTGTCCTAGGTTTTATTTACTGTGGTGTTTGTTCTCCACTGGTTACCCTGTTCTCATCACAACAGGTCACACATTCTGCTGACATGATCGCACACTGTGGTATTTCACCTAACAGATACGGGAGCTTGTCAATATTATATTTATTTTCAAATTATTTTGGGGTCCTTGTAATCTGAGTGAAATATGTGTCTCTTATATCGTTGTACATTTGGCAGGAGGTTAGAAAGTACAGCTCAGTTTCCACCTCATTTTGTGGCAGTGGGCACATAGCCAGTCTTCTATCTGCCTGTTTCAATCCTTTCTCAATAGCAAGGCTCACTTCATTTGTATATTGTACATTTTTTCGCCAGTTTTCTATCAGATAGTCTGTCACCATGTAATGTCTGTTTAGGGCCAAATAGTTTTGGGATTTTTATATTTTGGGGGAAAATGATCAGGAAACTCATATTAATATTTTACATGTATTTAACCCTTATTTTTTACACTAAACTATCTCCATATATACTTCCATAAATGTGTTAAACTGGTACCAGGAGACCTTCAGACGAGTCTTGTAAAGCTTGTGGGCGTCCTAGATCAAACCAACCTGTACGTGTTCCTGAGAGACTCACCTTTCCATAGTGGGGTCATGTTAGTGTGTCCTAGATCAATACAACCTGTACGTGTTCCTGAGAGACTCACCTTTCCATAGTGGGGTCATGTTAGTGTGTCCTAGATCAAACCAACCTGTACGTGTTCCTGAGAGACTCACCTTTCCATAGTGGGGTCATGTTAGTGTGTCCTAGATCAATACAACCTGTACGTGTTCCTGAGAGACTCACCTTTCCATAGTGGGGTCATGTTAGTGTGTCCTAGATCAATACAACCTGTACGTGTTCCTGAGAGACTCACCTTTCCATAGTGGGGTCATGTTAGTGTGTCCTAGATCAAACCAACCTGTACGTGTTCCTGAGAGACTCACCTTTCCATAGTGGGGTCATGTTAGTGTGTCCTAGATCAATACAACCTGTACGTGTTCCTGAGAGACTCACCTTCCATAGTGGGGTCATGTTAGTGTGTCCTAGATCAATACAACCTGTACGTGTTCCTGAGAGACTCACCTTTCCATAGTGGGGTCATGTTAGTGTGTCCTAGATCAAACCAACCTGTACGTGTTCCTGAGAGACTCACCTTTCCATAGTGGGGTCATGTTAGTGTGTCCTAGATCAAACCAACCTGTACGTGTTCCTGAGAGACTCACCTTTCCATAGTGGGGTCATGTTAGTGTGTCCTAGATCAATACAACCTGTATGTGTTCCTGAGAGACTCACCTTTCCATAGTGGGGTCATGTTAGTGTGAAGTCCAAACGGTTCTGACACTACAGACAGAAGTTGGCAGATGGACTGTATGACTTCAGACGATGCTTATGGGGTCGTAGAGCAAAACGGAGAACATCATCGTGTTCCTGAGTCTCATCTTTCCACAGTTTAAAGGCCAAACTGATCGGATGTTACAGATTTCCACACGGCCGCAGAAATGGTAGGCTAAAGGTTCAATTGTAAATGAAAAGAGCATCTACCAAACATGGATTGTGTGTGTGGGGGTACAGAGATGTGGTAGTCATATAATAATCATGCTGTGGTCTACATTTTGTTCATCATCAAGCAGACCAGATCATTAGAGATGGTGGGAGAGCCTGTTAGGCTGTTTAAAATGGAACAATATCATTTATATACTGTACCATGAGACTAATACCTCTATATACATTTTAACAGGATTTGAGTGACGTTTTCTAAATTGTTTTATAATAAATATATATATATAATACATTTTCACTGAGACATCATGGTGTGTCCATCAATTTAAATCCCAACTTGTAATGAAAGTATAAATAATAAAAATCCACAATGTATTGGACAGGCCTATGAGGTCTAAAGGTCTGTCTTTCCAAGACATTCTGTTCATCTGCAAGCAGACCTGATGATTCTAGATGGTGGGAGAGCCTGTTATTTAAAATGGAAGAATATAACTTACTGTAGCCTATATAATGTAACAATGACAATAATCCCTTCATATATACTGTAGTTGAAGGTTATTTTAGTGTCATAAAAAGTGTTGATTAAAACAAATCAGGATGTTGGTGGATGGATTCAGTGTAGATGTTCTGCTGTGTATCGAGGGGTTTATATGAAAGTGGTAGATTTGTAATTCTTTACAAGAGAAAGTTCTGGAATTCTTTTCTTTGGGTGACCTCAGGCTACGGTCTTTGACAATTCAGCTACTTTGTTAACAGTCCTACAACTGTCACCTCATGTAACAACTGATTTACTTAACTAAAGGCACATCTCAATATGTGGTCCAGGTGCCTTAGTGTTCCTATAAAAACCTGTGTCCAAACTCAGCATTAAATAGTATCTAATCAGAATAGTGTACAGAGATAAGTTATTGCACCTATTGAAATGTAATGTGTTTTTTAGTGTTTATTCTGTTGCATTAAAAAAGTCACTGTTGCCTATTAGATCAATATCAGTGTGAACACGTCTGATTGGACTAGATCCATGTTGAGGTGAGACACGTCTGATTGGACTAGATCCATGTTGAGGTGAGACACGTCTGATTGGACTAGATCCACGTTGAGGTGAGACACGTCTGATTGGACTAGATCCATGTTGAGGTGAGACACGTCTGATTGGACTAGATCCATGTTGAGGTGAGACACGTCTGATTGGACTAGATCCATGTTGAGGTGAGACACGTCTGATTGGACTAGATCCATGTTGAGGTGAAACACGTCTGATTGGACTAGATCCATGTTGAGGTGAGACACGTCTGATTGGACTAGACCCATGTTGAGGTGAGACACGTCTGATTGGACTAGATCCATGTTGAGGTGAGACACGTCTGATTGGACTAGACCCATGTTGAGGTGAGACACGTCTGATTGGACTAGATCCATTTTGAGGTGAGACACGTCTGATTGGACTAGATCCATGTTGAGGTGAGACACGTCTGATTGGACTAGATCCATGTTGAGGTGAGACACGTCTGATTGGACTAGATCCATGTTGAGGTGAGACACGTCTGATTGGACTAGATCCGTGTTGAGGTGAGACACTTCTGATTGGACTAGATCCATGTTGAGGTGAGACACGTTTGATTGGACTAGATCCATGTTGAGGTGAGACACGTCTGATTGGACTAGATCCATGTTGAGGTGAGACACGTCTGATTGGACTAGATCCATGTTGAGGTGAGACACGTCTGATTGGACTAGATCCATGTTGAGGTGAGACACGTCTGATTGGACTAGATCCATGTTGAGGTGAGACACGTCTGATTGGACTAGATCCATGTTGAGGTGAGACACGTCTGATTGGACTAGATCCATGTTGAGGTGAGACCCGTCTGATTGGACTAGATCCATGTTGAGGTGAGACATGTCTGATTGGACTAGATCCATGTTGACGTGAGACACTTCTGATTGAACTAGATCCATGTTGAGGTGAGACACTTCTGATTGGACTAGATCCATGTTGAGAGGGGAGGGGGTAAAGACAAGAGGGTGAGAAGAGGAGATGAGGGGGGAAGAGCAGAGGAGAAGAAAGGGAGAGAAGAGGAGAAAAGGGGGATGAGAGGAGAGGGTGAGGAGAGGAGAGGAGAAGAGATGGGGGAAAGAGGAGAAGAGATGGGGGAAAGAAGAGAAGAGGTGGGGGAATGAGGAGAAGAGGTGGGGGAAAGAGGAGAAGAGGTGGGGGAAAGAGGAGAAGAGAGGGGGAGAAGAGGGTGAGGAGAAGAGAGGGGGAGAAGAGGGTGAGGAGAAGAGAGGGGGAGAAGAGGAGAAGAGAGGGAGAGAAGGGTAGAGGTGGAGGAGAGGAGAAGAGAGGGGTAGAAGAGTGAGAAAAGGAGAAGAGAGGGGGAGAAGAGAGGGGGTAGAGAGGGGAGAAGAAAAGTGAGAGTAGGAGAGGAGTGGACAGGGGGAGAAGAGGAGTGGAGTGGAGGAAGAATGAGAGGGGGAAGAGAGGGGCAGAAGTGGGGAAGGGGAGGAGAGGAGAGGGTTGGAAAAGATGAGAGGGGAGAAGAGGGGAGAAGAGGGGAGGGGAGAAGAGTGGGAGAAGATGGGCAAAAGAGGAGAAGAGAGGGGGGGGTGGAGAGGGGGGAGAATAGGAGAGCGGGGAGCGGGAGAAGAGTAGATGAGATGGGGGAGAAGATTAGAAGAGAGGTGAGGAAGAGAGGGGAGAGGGGAGAGGAGAAGAGAAGATAGGGGAGAAGAGGAGGGGAGAAGGGGGGGAAGAGAAGAGAGGGAGAAGAAATGGGGGAAAGAGGAGAAGAGAGGGGGAGAAGAAGGGTAGAGGTGGAGAAGAGGAGAAGAGAGGGGGATAAGAGGAGAGAGGAGAGGGGGAGAAGAGTAGAGGGGGGAGGGGAAGAGCTGAACAGAGTGTCAAAAGAGGAGAAGAGAGGGGTGGAATGGGAGAAGAGGGGAGGAGAGGGTTGGAGAAGAGAGGGGGGAAAGAGGAGAAGAGAGGGGGAGAAGAAGGGTAGAGGTGGAGAAGAGGAGAAGAGATGGGGATAAGAGGAGAGAAGAGTAGAGTAGAGGGGGGGATAGAGAAGAGAGGGGGAGAAGAGGAGAAGAGAGGGGGAGCTGGGAGAGTGGGAGGAGTGTGGAGGAGAGGAGAGCGGGGTAGAGAAGGGAGGGGCAGAAAAGGAGAATAGAGTGTCAAAAGAGGAGAAGAGAGGGGCAGAAGTGGGGAAGGAGAGGAGAGGAGAGGGGAGAAGATTAGAAGAGAGGTGGAGAAGAGAGAGGAAGAGAAGGGAGAGTGGAGAGGAGAGGAGAGGAGAAGAGAAGAGGGGGAGGGGAGTAGGGGGGAGAAGAGGATAATTGAAGAGAGAAGAGGAGAGCAGGGAAAGAGGAGAAGAGATGGGGAGAGAGGGGAAGGAGAAGAGGAGAAGAGAGGAGAGGAGAGGAGAGGAGAGGAGAAGAGATGGGGGAAAGAGGAGAAGAGAGCGGGGAAAGAGGAGAAGAGATGGGGGAAAGAGGAGAAGAGAGGGATAGAAGAGAAGAGTAGAGGTGGAGAAGAGGAGAGGAGGGGGGAGGGGAAGAGAGGAGGGTGTAGAAGAGAGGGGGAGAAGAGGAGAAGAGATGGGGAGGAGAGGGAGAAGAGGAGAAGGGAGGGGGGAGGAGTGTAGATGAGAGGAGAGCGGGGTGGAGAAGAGAGGGGGAGAAGAAAAGTGAGAGGAGAGGACAGGGGGAGAAGAGAGGGGGAGAAGAGGAGAAGAGAGGGGGAGAAGGGGGGTAGAAGAGAGTGGGAGAAAAGGAGAAGAGGGGGGAGAAGATTAGAGGGGAGAAGAGAAGATGAGGAGAGGGGGAGGAGAGAGGGAGAAGAGAGGGGAAGATTAGTAGAAGAGAGAGGGAGGAGTGGAGTAGAGATGGGGAGAAGAGGAGAAGAGAGGACAATAAGAGGAGAAGTGAGGGAGAGGAGAGGGGGAGAGGAATAGGAGAGGGGGGAGAAGAGGTGAGGAGAGGGGCAGATGAGGAGAGGCGGAGGAGAGGAATAGGAGAGGGGGATAAGAGGAGAGGAGAGGGGGATAAGAGGAGAGGAGAGGAGAGGAGAGGAGAGGAGAGGAGAGGAGTTGGTGGATTATGAAATTTGACCGTCTGACTTGGAAAGGTGGCATCCTATGATGTTGTCATGTTGAAAGTCACTGAGCTCTTCATTAAGGCCATTCTACTGACAATGTTTGTCTATGGAGATTGCATGGCTGAGTGTTTGATTTTATACATCTGTCAGGAAGGGGTGTGGCTGAAATAGAATCCACTCATTTGAAGGGTGTCCACATACTTTTGTATATATAGTGTATGTACACATGGGTGTTGTTGCACATTACCAAAGATAAGCCTGTCTTCCCATCACATCATGAAAGGTCATGTTGATGTTCATTTAACCTCTGTCTCTCTCTTCCTCTGACTCCTCCCTTTCTCCTCTGTCTCTCTCTTCCTCTGACTCCTCCCTTTCTCCTCTGTCTCTCTCTTCCTCTGACTCCTCCCTTTCTCCTCTGTTTCTCTCTTCCTCTGACTCCTCCCTTTCTCCTCTCTCTCTCTTCCTCTGACTCCTCCCTTTCTCCTCTGTCTCTCTCTTCCTCTGACTCCTCCCTTTCTCCTCTGTCTCTCTTCCTTTGACTCCTCCCTTTCTCCTCTGTCTCTCTCTTCCTCTGACTCCTCACTTTCTTCTCTGTCTCTCTCTTCCTCTGTCTCTCTCTTTCTCCTCTGTCTCTCTCTTCCTCTGACTCCTCCCTTTCTCCTCTGTCTCTCTCTTCCTCTGATTCCTCCCTTTCTCCTCTGTCTCTCTCTTCCTCTGACTCCTCCCTTTCTCCTCTGTCTCTCTCTTCCTCTGACTCCTCCCTTTCTCCTCTGTCTCTCTCTTCCCCTGACTCCTCCCTTTCTCCTCTGTCTCTCTCTTCTTCTGCCTCCTCCCTTTCTCCTCTGTCTCTCTCTTCCTCTGTCTCTCTCTTTCTCCTCTGTCTCTCTCTTCCTCTGACTCCTCCATTTCTCCTCTGTCTCTCTCTTCCTCTGTCTCTCTCTTTCTCCTCTGTCTCTCTCTTCCTCTGACTCCTCCATTTCTCTCTCTGTCTCTTTCTCTCTCTTTCTCCTCTGTCTCTCTCTTCCTCCTCAGATCTCCAGGCTCAAAGCGTCAGTCCACCAGGTAGGTAGAGTATAAATCTACAGTGATTATAGCAGTTCAATGTTAGTCAACTTTATTATCCCACATGGAGAAATTCATGTGTCCATACAAACCATTCTAAACCCCAATAACAAGTAGTGTTTTATGGAACTACTAATACTTGTCAACCACAAAGCATTACTGCTGTTAGAATAACAGAATCACTGTCATCATCTCTCCTCACCACTGTGTTTTCCTCTCTGGTGTTTACAGCTGAAGACTCAGTCAGACTGGTGAATGGAACCACTTCCTGTTCTGGGACAGTGGAAGTCTTCAACAGGGGAGAGTGGTTGGGTCTATGTTTTATGTGGTGGTGGAGCATGATGATAGAGACTAAGGTTCTGTGTAGAGAGCTGGACTGTGGGAATCCTGTAGCTGAATCTAGAGGACCTCTGATTGAAGATGGAAGAAGAGGAGTCGCACTATTGAGTTGCAATGGAGATGAGTCTTCTATTAGACAGTGTGTCATCATCATAGGAGAACCTGGTGTCTGTGATGGTGAATATTATCATCATGTGACCTGTTCAGGTAAGAGACTGGTCATATTGAGAGATTTATTTGTACATTATACAATATTACAATGTATCATGTTTTATGTGGGGTTTTTTCTCATTTAAAGAGAGGGAGAGATGTCAGATGTATTTAAACATTATATTTGTGTTTGTCATATTGGTTTATGGGAGATGTTCATGGGCAGATCATTGTAGTTCAGATGGTACTGAAGTGAAGCTGCCTGATGGATGTCCAGCTGTTTATTTTCTATAAAGTGAAGTGAACTTATTCCTGTCTCCTGCCTGCATTATTCCCAACCCGATCCTGAGTGACTAAGAACCCATTTCTACCTCTTACAGTATCAAACATAGCAAACTACAATCTTTTATCCAACATATTTGTGTTTAGTCCTTGACAGTGTCATCAACAAAACTGATTGAATGTTCAACCAACTCTTTTTCTCCAGAGTCTGTGCGGCTTGTGGATGGAGCTGGTCTCTGCTCTGGGAGAGTGGAGGTGAAGTCCAATCAGTCCTGGGCCTCAGTGTGTGAAGCTGACTTTGACCGGCAGGATGCAGAGGTAGTCTGTGGGGAGCTTGGCTGTGGGGCTCCTGCAGCTCTACAGGGGGGGCTCTATGAAGGAGGTGAGGGTCAGACCTGGGATAAAGAGTTCCAGTGTAAAGGCAATGAGTCCCTTCTCCTGGACTGTGACACCTCAGACAGAAAACACAACACCTGCCTACCTGGTAATGCTGTTGGACTCACCTGCTCAGGTAAGAAACAGTTTGTCCCTCAATCAACATTGTTTCTCACCTGGAGTGAAGAATATGAGAGACAATATAGGTGTGTTTTAGTGAGAAAATAGTAAGATTACTGTCTCTCTCTTTTCTTTTCTCAGAGCCTGATGATGTGAGGCTGGTGGGAGGAGGCAGTCGCTGTGCTGGTGGAGTGGAGCGGTACGACCAGGGAGAGTGGAGGATTGTGGGAACTGAGGACGAGGACCAGGAGGATGTAGCTGCAGTAGTGTGTAGACAGCTGGGTTGTGGCTCCACTGTTTCAGTACAACCTGGAAACAACACTAGAGGGTTTGGAGTTGACTGTTCTGGGTCTGAGTCTTCACTGAGGGAGTGTTCCAGAAGATATGATCTCTCTCCTGGATTCACAGTGATCTGCTCAGGTAATAACAACATATTATAATTATATTCAACTGATTTCCTTCATTCATACAACTTCCTCTGCACCTCTCATGATGACTGTTTAGCTTGTAAGTCTGCTTTGCAAAATAGATCACTCAGTCAAGTAGGAATCAAATACAACTTAAATATCCCAGAATGCTTTTGTATTTGAGTGTTATCTCAGTGAACGTCTCTACTCACTACCACTGTCACATGTCATGTTATTGTCATATCTAAATGAGGAAAGTAGTTGAGGAGCTACGTTTTCTTTTTCTCTCCTCTTGTTCCAGATGTCCTGCTTAAGCCTGATATCAACATATGTTGTCTCAGTGACTGTAGGCCCACTACTCATGTTGCCCTGTGAGGGAGGGTGGCTAGCACTGTTACATGCTGATGTTATTGTCATATCTATAGGAAACTAGTTGAAGAGGTTTTTCTTCTTCTCTTTTATTGTTACAGATCTCCTGGTCCAGCCTGATATCTCCCTGACTGACTCAATGGGAGGGGTCTCCAGGGGCCACCAGGGGCCTGAGGTGTTCAGGGGCTACAGCTTCACCATCACCTGCTCCACTCAGCCACAGTACCCAGGAGGCTCCTTCCTCCTCACGTTCACCGGCTCCAACAGAACCCAGACCCAGCCAGCTGTCAATCACTCTGCTGCCTTCCTCTTCCCTGCTGCAGATGACACCCACCAAGGGAACTACAGATGTGTTTATGACAATTATGTTTTCTCTCATAACTTCTCCTCTGAGAGTGAGCTCCTCTCCCTCACCATCACAGGTAACTGAACATGAACCAGACTTATAACTTTGTCATTGACAGATTTCCCACAGATCTATGTGATGATGATCAGTCCCCTCATCAAAGGTGTTTCTGTTTGCAGCCTCTCCTCTGCCAGCCTTCATCATCAGACACGTTGTAGTGCTGCTGCTCCTACTGACAGCCATCACCACCTCCTACCTGTACTACAAGGTAAAGACATTTACTCAGACGTTACAAGTCATTTAAACTAGAGGGAGAGGGTGAGGGGGAGGGAGAGAGAATGGAGATACTAGAGAGTAAATGTCTGACTGTTGGTGCTGTGTCTCCCTAGCCCACCAGGAGGCAGAAGAGAGTGAACAGGGTGAGCAGCATGGATCTTGATGTCAATGCCATGGAGATGGTCTCTCTGAGCTCCAGAGCTGAAGCTGGACCGGGAGAGGAGAGAGCAGCCCAGGGGACGGAGTAGGAGTAGAATGAAGCTGACCCTACATGCTGATCTTAGGTCAGTTTTGTGTTTTAAATCGATGGTCAGCAGTGGACTGGTGTTTAAAATGTGGTGACAAACCTGAAGTGGTTCTAATTTTAATAACAAGTTCAGAATTAGTTTATCTTTCTAGAACCTTGGAAGAAATCTAAAAGGAGTGACTGCAACCACCATTATTCCTTTTAGTTTGGTTTTTACCACCAGGGTAACATGGGGTTTTGGGTAAAATGGGGTTTTGGGTAACATGTGGTTTTGGGTAACATGGGTGTTGGGTAAAATGGGGTTTTGGTAACATGGGGTTTTGGGTAACATGGGGTTTTGGGTAACATGTGGTTTTGTTAACATGGGGTTTGGGTAACATGGGGTTTTGGGTAACATGGGGTTTTGGTAACATGGGGTTTTGGGTAACATGGGGTTTTGGGTAACATGGGGTTTTGGGTAACATGGGGTTTTGGGTAACATGGGGTTTTGGGTAACATGGAGTTTGGGGTAACATGGGGTTCAGGGTAACATGGCATGGGTTTTGGTAACATGGGGTTCTGGGTAACATGGGGTTTGGGGTAACATGGGGTTTAGGGTAACATGGGTTTTGGTAACATGGGGTTTTGGTAACATGGGGTTTTGGGTAACTTGGGGTTTGGGTAACATGGGTTCTGGGTAACATGGGGTTTTGGGTAACATGGGGTTTGGGGTAACATGGGTTTTGGTAACATGGGGTTCGGGGTAACATGGGTTTTGGTAACATGGGGTTCTGGGTAACATGGGGTTTGGGGTAACATGGGGTTTTGGGTAACATGGGGTTTTGGGTAACATGGGGTTTTGGGTAACATGGGTTTTGGGTAACATGGGGTTTAGGGTAACATGGGGTTTAGGGTTACATGTGGTTTGGGGTAACATGGGGTTTAGGGTAACATGGGTTTTGGTAACATGGGGTTTTGGTAACATGGGGTTTTGGGTAACATGGGGTTTGGGTAACATGGGTTCTGGGTAACATGGGGTTTTGGGTAACATGGGGTTTGGTTAACATGGGGTTTAGGGTTACATGGGGTTTAGGGTTACATGGGGTTTAGGGTTACATGGGTTTTGGTAACATGGGGTTTTGGTAACATGGGGTTTTGGGTAACATGGGGTTTTGGTAACATGGGGTTTTGGGTAACATGGGGTTTGGGTAACATGGGGTTTTGGGTAACATGGGGTTCTGGGTAATATGGGGTTTTGGGGTTTTGGGTAAAATTGGGTTTTGGGTAACATGGGGTTTGGGTAATATGGGGTTTTGGGTAATATGGGGTTTTGGGTAACATGGGGTTTTGGGTAACATGGGGTTTTGGGTAACATGGGGTTTTGGGTAACATGGGGTTCTGGGTAACATGGGGTTTTGGGTAACATCGGGTTCTGGGTAACATTGGGGTTTTGGGTAACATGGGGTATTGATTATTTTAAGATAGGAGCTACATTTCGTCTGTTTTGTGTTCCAGAATGTATTGCTTTTTGCTTTATGTCTTTATCCCTCATGATGTTATTGATTATAAATGTTATGATGTCGATTATTGTTATGATGTTGTTAGTAGTATATAGATAGTGATGTTATTGATTATAAATGTTATGATATTGATTATGATGTAGATTATTGTTAAGATGTTGTTAGTAGTATATAGATAATGATGTTATTGATTATAAATGTTATGATATTGATTATGATGTAGATTATTGTTAAGATGTTGTTAGTAGTATATAAATAATGATGTTATTGATTATAAATGTTATGATATTGATTATGTTGTTAGTAGTATATAGATAATGATGTTATTGATTATAAATGTTCTTATATTGATTATGTTGTTAGTAGTATATAGATAATGATGTTATTGATTATAAATGTTATGATGTAGATTATTGTTATGATATTGTTAGTAGTATATAGATAATGATGTTATTGATTATAAATGTCATGATATAATTATTGATTATGATGTAGATTATTGTTATGATGTTGCTCTCTAAACTGCCATGTAATCAACTGACTGCTTTTAATAAAATTACAGGCTGTCAGTCTTGTGTGATTCCCCTCTTGGACAGACTACAACATACAGTATGAATTAACTGAGATCAGTCTGTGTGATTCCCCTCTTGGACAGACTACAACATACAGTATGAATTAACTGAGATCAGTCTGTGTGATTCCCCTCTTGGACAGACTACAATATACAGTATGAATTAACTGAGATCAGTCTGTGTGATTCCCCTCTTGGACAGACTACAACATACAGTATGAATTAACTGGTCATACATTTGGCAGGAGGTTAGGAAGTGCATCTCAGTTTCCACCTCATTTTGTGGGCTGTGTGCACATAGCCTGTCTTCTCTTGAGAGCCAGGTACCCACCTGTATATAGTCCTATTGTTATTTTACTGCTGCTCTTTAATTTCCTATTCTTTCCATATTTTTTTAAACTGCATTGTTGGTTAGGGGCTCATAACTAATACAATTTGATTTGATTTGAGGTCTGCCTACGGCGGCCTTTCTCAATAGCAAGGCTAACTCACTGAGTCTGTACAAAGTTTGGGTCAGTAACAGTGGTCAGGTATTCTGCCACTGTGTACTCTCTGTTCAGGGATAAATAGCATTCTAGTTTGCTCTTTTTTTTTTGTTAATTCTTTCAAATGTGTCAAGTAATTATCTTTTTGTTTTCTCATGATTTGGTTGGGTCTAATATGTTTGCTGTCCTGGGGCTCTGTGGGGTGTGTTTGTGTTTGTGAACAGAGCCCCAGAGCCACAGTGTAAATGCAGAGCCAACTACTCAAT
Organism: Salvelinus namaycush; assembly: GCF_016432855.1. Taxonomy (NCBI): domain Eukaryota; kingdom Metazoa; phylum Chordata; class Actinopteri; order Salmoniformes; family Salmonidae; genus Salvelinus; species Salvelinus namaycush. The sequence continues at coordinate 62,583 of NW_024060297.1, forward strand.
GTCTGATCAGGGTCCAGAAGTCACCCACCAACCCTGGAGAGATACAGTCACCCACCAACCCTGGAGAGATACAGGGTTTGCAGGATTTTGCTCCAGACCACCAGTGAAACGCCTGAAGTAAAATTGTCTAATCATAAAGGATTTGATGATATATTGATTGATAGGTATTTGTTGAAGTGGTGCTGGGCTGGGGAAACGTCTGCATACCTGGGCTGGGGAAACGTCTGCATACCTGGGCTGGGGAAACGTCTACATACCTGGGCTGGGGAAACGTCTGCATACCTGGGCTGGGGAAACGTCTGCATACCTGGGCTGGGGAAACGTCTGCATACCTGGGCTGGGGAAACGTCTGCATACCTGGTCTGTACCCCAATAATCTCTCTTTCCTCCCAAAGTGTGCACTTGTTCACTTCCCTTCATGGACAGGATTTGACAAGAATTGATTAGTTTGGAAACTCGTGCTATAACCTACGCCTTCACCAATCCAATGCTTTTACACTTTATGGGGAGTAGTGAACGAGTGCACATGTCAGGAAGCAGTAAATACTTTTGGGATGCACCCCTGGCCCAGGCCTGAGGTACTCCAAATTGACCATTGTCAAAGGGAGCCTATAAATTCTGTGGTGCTCTATTCTGGAATATTAACTGGCGTTTGTCGCCCCCTTGTAGAAATAACCTCTTATTGATCTGGCTCTATATAGAGATCTCTGCAGTTTGTACCTCGCAGCACACCGTACAAATATTCGAGGTAAACTCTTATATTACTGTTCTGCTAGCAGCAGGATAATATGCTGGCAGCACAACAGCAGATTCTTTTCTTCTAAATAAGAGTCCCCCTGCAAAGACAAGCTCAACTTTGAGAATAGCGATTATTTTACTGCTGTAGTGGAGTACAACACCTTTTCACAGCATTGCAACCACTTTTTAAACAAATAAATGGATAATTTGACATATTTTGATATTGTGTTATTTAGACCAGCATTTCTTTTGAAAGTTTCCAAACTAAATACTGGTATGTTGAAAGCTGTTGTGTAGGTCAGTGGTGTAGTGGTGCCTGGAGAAGTGGGTACAGAGTACTCTAATTTAGTAAAACATTCTCCAAACGGCCCAGAGAAGGAAAGGCACCCTGTGTGAAAAGCATGAGAAACAGTGATATACACTCTGAATGACCTAAAATGATGAATCCCATATTGGTCTTTCACAGTCAGGCCAACCCAAGCTGTACTGTTCAGTAGGATAATAGTAGACCAACCCAAGCTGTACTGTTCAGTAGGATAATAGTAGACCAACCCAAGCTGTACTGTTCAGTAGAATAATAGTAGACCAACCCAAGCTGTACTGTTCAGTAGGATAATAGTAGACCAACCCAAGCTGTACTGTTCAGCAGGATAATAGTAGACCGACCCAAGCTGTACTGTTCAGTAGGATAATAGTAAACCAACCCAAGCTGTACTGTTCAGTAGAATAATAGTAGACCAACCCAAGCTGTACTGTTCAGTAGGATAATAGTAGACCAACCCAAAATGTACTGTTCAGTAGGATAATAGTAGACCAACCCAAGCTGTACTGTTCAGTTGGATAATAGTAGACCAACCCAAGCGGTACTGTTCAGTAGGATAATAATAGACCAACCCAAGCTGTACTGTTCAGTAGGATAATAGTCGACCAACCCAAGATGTACTGTTCAGTAGGATAATAGTAGACCAACCCAAGCTGTACTGTTCAGTAGGATAATAGTCGACCAACCCAAGCTGTACTGTTCAGTAGAATAATAGTTGACCAACCCAAGCTATACTGTTCAGTAGGATAATAGTAGGATAATAGTAGACCAACCCAAGCTGTACTGTTCAGTAGGATAATAGTTGACCAACCCAAGCTGTACTGTTCAGTAGGATAATAGTAGGATAATAGTAGACCAACCCAAGCTGTACTGTTCAGTAGGATAATAGTCGACCAACCCAAGCTGTACTGTTCAGTAGGATAATAGTAGACCAACCCAAGCTGTGCTGTTCAGTAGGATAATAGTAGACCAACCCAAGATGTACTGTTCAGTAGGATAATAGTAGACCAACCCAAGCTGTACTGTTCAGTAGGATAATAGTAGACCAACCCAAGCTGTACTGTTCAGTAGGATAATAGTAGACCAACCCAAGCTGTACTGTTCAGTAGGTTAATAGTAAACCAACCCGAGCTGTACTGTTCAGTTGGATAATAGTAGACCAACTCAAGCTGTACTGTTCAGTAGGATAATAGTAGACCAACCCAAGCTGTACTGTTCAGTAGGATAATAGTCGACCAACCCAAGCTGTACTGTTCAGTAGGATAATAGTAGACCAACCCAAGCTGTACTGTTCAGTTGGATAATAGTAGACCAACCCAAGCGATACTGTTCAGTAGGATAATAGTAGACCAACCCAAGCGGTACTGTTCAGTAGGATAATAGTAGACCAACCCAAGCTGTACTGTTCAGTAGGATAATAGTAGACCAACCCAAGCTGTACTGTTCAGTAGGATAATAGTAGACCAACCCAAGCTGTACTGTTCAGTAGGATAATAGTAGGATAATAGTAGACCAACCCAAGCTGTACTGTTCAGTTGGATAATAGTAGACCAACCCAAGCGGTACTGTTCAGTAGGATAATAGTAGACCAACCCAAGCGGTACTGTTCAGTAGGATAATAGTAGACCAACCCAAGCTGTACTGTTCAGTAGGATAATAGTAGACCAACCCAAGCTGTACTGTTCAGTAGGATAATAGTAGGATAATAGTAGACCAACCCAAGCTGTACTGTTCAGTAGGATAATAGTCGACCAACCCAAGCTGTACTGTTCAGTAGGATAATAGTAGACCAACCCAAGCTGTACTGTTCAGTAGGATAATAGTAGACCAACCCAAGCTGTACTGTTCAGTAGGATAATAGTAGACCAACCCAAGCTGTACTGTTCAGTAGGATAATAGTAGACCAACCCAAGCTGTACTGTTCAGTAGGATAATAGTAAACCAACCCAAGCTGTACTGTTCAGTAGGATAATAGTAGACCAACCCAAGCTGTACTGGTCAGTAGGATAATAGTAGACCAACCCAAGCTGAACTGTTCAGTAGGATAATAGTAGACCAACCCAAGCTGTACTGGTCAGTAGGATAATAGTAGGATAATAGTAGACCAACCCAAGCTGTACTGTTCAGTAGGATAATAGTCGACCAACCCAAGCTGTACTGTTCAGTAGGATAATAGTAGACCAACCCAAGCTGTGCTGTTCAGTAGGATAATAGTAGACCAACCCAAGATGTACTGTTCAGTAGGATAATAGTAGACCAACCCAAGCTGTACTGGTCAGTAGGATAATAGTAGACCAACCCAAGCTGTACTGTTCAGTAGGATAATAGTAGACCAACCCAAGCTGTACTGTTCAGTAGGATAATAGTAGGATAATAGTAGACCAACCCAAGCTGTACTGGTCAGTAGGATAATAGTAGACCAACCCAAGCTGTACTGTTCAGTAGGATAATAGTAGACCAACCCAAGCTGTACTGTTCAGTAGGATAATAGTAGACCAATCCAAGCTGTACTGTTCAGTAGGATAATAGTAGACCAACCCAAGCTGTACTGTTCAGTAGGATAATAGTAGACCAACCCAAGCTGTACTGTTCAGTAGGATTATAGTAGACCAACCCAAGCTGTACTGTTCAGTAGGATAATAGTAGACCAACCCAAGCTGTACTGGTCAGTAGGATAATAGTAGACCAACCCAAGCTGTACTGTTCAGTAGGATAATAGTAGGATAATAGTAGACCAACCCAAGCTGTACTGTTCAGTAGGATAATAGTAGACCAACCCAAGCTGTACTGGTCAGTAGGATAATAGTAGACCAACCCAAGCTGTACTGTTCAGTAGGATAATAGTAGACCAACCCAAGCTGTACTGGTCAGTAGGATAATAGTAGACCAACCCAAGCAGTACTGTTCAGTAGGATAATAGTAGACCAACCCAAGCTGAACTGGTCAGTAGGATAATATTAGACCAACCCAAGCTGTACTGGTCAGTAGGATAATAGTAGGCCTTTTATTGAAACAGAGAAACTGAGTCAGAAATTCACAAATTCAGAATTTTTATCATTTTTTCGGGTTTTTGTTCTCCAAGTCAGACTTTTTTTAAACAGAAAAACAATGCAATTGTTCTAAGTCCATAACAATACTTAAACCAATCAGGAGACCACTTTTGAAGTTTGGGGAAAATCTAAGATATGTACATTTTTGAGAGTAGTTCCCCTTTAATTCAAGTGTGCAGGCACCTAGCACTATTGTTGGATTAGCAGTGTTTCTTTCGTGCAAGAACCTAGCAATATTGTTGGATTAGCAGTGTTAATATAGTACAGAAATCTTATGTTTATTTGACTCTGATGATAAAGAAATAGAAAATATTCCTGTAAAGGACTGTGTTAAATATTTAGGAATACATCTGTCAGAAAACCACAGTCAGACAACTTATGAATTTCTCTCCTAAAATTAAGAAAACCAAAAATATATTTAATAATTGTCTATAAAGAGATCTTTCTATACTTGGGAGAGTACTTCTGTCCAAGGCAGAGGGACTGTCTGGTTGTGTGTACCCCTCATCTTTGTTTGTAAATCCTGCTACTTGTAAAGAGATCAACAAGACCTTTCTTGACTTCATCTGGAAAAACAAGTCTCACAAACTAAAGAAGTCAGTCCTCTGTAATAAAAGAGCTGAAGGAGGTCTGGAAGTGTTGGACTTTGTGACATAAATAACACTTTCAAGATCAACTGGTTGACAAGATGTTTGATCAACACTGATTCAATATGGTTTTTCATTCCAAATAATGTGTTTCATAAGTTGGGAGGTCTTCGATTTTTACTGAAATGTAATTATATTCCTGAAAGATTACCTGCTAAATTGGCTAGGTTTCACCAACAAGCTTTAATGGCCTGGAAAATATGTTTCCTGCACAATGTTTCCCCACATAAAGCTCTTTTGTGGAATAATTCAGACATTACTGTAAGGAATAAGTCATTGTTCTACCCCAGCTGGCATGAGAGGAATATTGACTTTGTTCTTGATGTTTTTGACAACAGAGGTAATATTCTTACATATGAACAATTTATAACATTGAAAGAGTTTCCAGTTCCTTTCAGTGTTTATTTCTGTGATCAAAGCTGTTTCCCAGTGGTCTAACTACACTCATGAAAACTCATCTTAGCTTTGGTAATGATCACAAAGTTTATCCAGAACTCAGATTGGAAGGCGTGGGCTAACTTGAGAAATCTTGTTGTAATACATATATAAGACAAATTCTTCATTCAAAAAACCAACTTCCACCGAGAGGAAAATGTTTCTGGAACATGCTTATTCCTGACATTGTCTGGATAAATGCCTGGTTAAGGCCTTACAAATATTGTATACCAAACAAAGTTAAGGAAGTGCACTTTAAAATTTTACATAAGATACTGTATATCCATGTAATTCTATGATATCCAAATTTGTGGCTGTTGATGATATCTGCGTTTTCTGTGAAGAAAAGGTGAGAATCTGTCCCACTTGTTCTTTAATGTAAATTTGTGTCAGAATTTTGGGAAAACCTTGAAAAATACTTATTTACCATTATGAACACGACCCATGTTTTTGACATGAAAGATATAATATGTTACTATTGCAATGATAACAAGACCATTGAAATGATTGTTCATTTTTTGTATTCTTGTTGCCAAATACTTTATACACAAACAAAAATTCCAAAATTCTACATTTTTCTGATTGAATGTAACTATTTTATTAAAACATTAATCCTAGTGAATAACAACAACAATAACATCTTCCTGAATCATTATAGATTGTTTCAGAGTGATTACAACTACACTAGAATAGTTCATTATTTATATTTTTTGTATGTTTTAGTATTTTCTTGTTAATACCTGTGTTCTGTTCTGTATGATGTAACAATGTAAATTGTAGATCTGCATTTTGAATAAAAAAATATATAAATCAAATCAAATATAAAAAGAGGCACTTCTGCTGCGTCTCTTTCTGCTGACTGGAGTGGGCAACGCAGTTGAGGAACCAAAAGTTTATTTTCATTGATTTCATAAAAGTGTAATATTATATTAAGTCGTTCAAAGAGAAGCATGTGTTGATTGATTCGTGTTTAATGAGTGATAATTTAAAACAAACTTTAGACCCACTACATATTTACATTGAACCATAGTTCTGACATGGATCATTTTGACCCCAGAGCCATATCTTTTATCAGAGCCAAAATGTGGTTTATTCCATTTTTCATGACTTTGTCAATCAACTTGTTCTTAATACATCTAAATCGTGGTTTAGTGTTTCTGTATCAATATGGACTTTTATCAAATTCAAATCCTTTGTATTCCTACTACAATGTTAAAACATTCTACATTGTGACATCATTCAAATATTCTACATTGTGACATTTCATTGATATCATGAAACAACTACTTCATGTATGTATTTTCTGATGTTTGATCAGAGATCTTTTATCAGAGTATCTCTTGTGACATTGATCACAGCTATGAGATTTCTCTACTATGTGTATTTTCTGGTGTGATTTTAAATCTGTTGAACTAACAAAACTCTTTCCGCAGTCTGAGCAGTGGTAAGGTTTCTCCCCAGTGTGTGCTCTCAGATGTACTATCAGGCAGCTTGAGTGAGTAAAATTTTTCCCACATTGATCACAGCTATAAGGTTTCTCTCCAGTGTGTGCTCTCATGTGTACTTTTAGTGATTCTGATCTTAAGTAACTCTTCCCACAATCAAAACAGTGGTGAGATTTCTCTCCTGTGTGTACTCGCTGGTGTATTTTAAGTTCTGATGAAGATTTGCAACCTTTCACCACAGTCAGAGCAGCAGTGAGATTTCTTCCCTGTGGGTCTCCTCTGGTGTTTCTTGAGGTGATATGATCGGCAGAGACTCTTCTCTGCCTCGTCAGCTTCATGATGTTGTTGAGGCTCCCCAGAGGATCCACGATAGTCACGTCTCTCTCCTGTGTGAACAACAAGTCAGACAGATGGTTAAAGGCCCACAACAGCAGAAATCCACTGTAAAAGGTGATGCCAACAGCGTAGCCATGATGTTGTACAACAATTGACGTCTGTAATGAATGTTAAAATTACTTGACATTGTCTTAAGACAGTCAAGTGAGCAACAATAGTCATATTTAGTCTTGTTTTCACATTAGTAGTAACATCAATGATTTTAGGCTAGAAAAAAGTAAAAGTTGTTGAAATCCTAAGCAGTGTGCCAGATGACTTTTGGTCTCCAATATAGGCCCCTTTCTGTGTTTTCTAAAATTGCGACAAGGGCGATGCACATGCAATTTGGTTGCAGAAACACCTCCCTGATAATGCAGAAACCACTAGTTATGGATGTTGTATATCTGCCTGGAGCAAAAAAGGTGAGCAAAGATTGTAGTTTTTCCACAATGTATTCTGAATATGACAACACACTATCAGTGCAAGATCAGGAGTGCTACTCAAGGAAACTCACATTAAGCTCTGTGTCTATTCACTAATTCACCACCGTGGGGGAAAACTCAGGGGAGTTCTCATAGGCTGACAGCAGATATAGCCTCCATTTACAGGTTACTTATGAGTGCATTTCACACTACTTTGGATTATAATTGTAAGGCTCGTTTGAATGTCCTGATTAATATAATGTTTATGGTAATGATCGAAAATGTACTACTTTGTATTTAAAAACGACTTCAACCAGTAAAATGTTCTTTGGCTATTATTCTAAAATGGATGACATCTTCAGACAATACCCCATAATGACATCACAATACCCCATAATGACATCACACCAAAATAGTACCCCATAACAGTGAATAAAGTTTAGAAATGCTTGCTTACCAGGGAACTTTTGGCTAAACCAACTATATCATACTACGACCAATAAGCATACTACAAACTCAATGTACGTCACAAATAGTACAGTTAGTATGAGTATTCCAACACAGCTCAGGTCTCTGGGCTGCCATTTTGTTTCTGTTTAAAACCTAGGTTGCCCCTTTAAAAAAGCCACACAACAATCAAACAACCAAACTGCAGTTGAAACAATAACAAAGCTGTCATTATTTTTTTACTCCAATGTTTAGAAACAAATTTCAGATTTCCCCTTTAACACCACACACATCAGTCCCACAACTGCCTCTGTTTTTAACACAGTAACGGTACCTAACGTTGAAGTCTAAAGTTTCGACTTAGCCAAATACATTTAATCTCATCACAATTCCTGACATTTAATCCTAGTAAAAATTCCCTGTCTTAGGTCAGTTAGGATCACCACTTTATTTTAAGAATGTGAAATGTCAAAATAATGGTAGAGAGAATGATTTATTTCAGCTTTTATGTCATCAAATTCCCAGTGGGTCAGAAGTTTACATACACTCAATTAGTATTTGGTAGCATTGCCTTAAAATTGTTTAACTTGTGTCAAACATTTCGGGTAGCCTTCCACAAGCTTCCCACAATAAGTTGGGTGCATTTTGGCCCATTCCTCCTGACAGAGCTGGTGTAACTGTGTCAGGTTTGTAGGCCTCCTTGCTCGCACACGCTTTTTCAGTTCTGCCCACACATTTTCTATACGATTGAGGTCAGGGCTTTGTGAGGGCCACTTCAATACCTTGACTTTGTTGTCCTTAAGCCATTTTGCAACAACTTTGGAAGTATGCTTGGGGTCATTGTCCATTTGGAAGACCCATTTGCGACCAAGTTTTAACTTCCTGACTGATGTCTTGATATTTTGCTTCAATATATCCACATAATTTCCCCACCTCATGATGCCATCTAATTTGTGAAGTGCACTAGTCTCTCCTGCAGCAAAACACCCCCACAACATGATGCTGCCACCGCCATGCTTCACATTTGGGATGGTGTTCTTTGGCTTGCAAGCCTCTCCCTTTTTCTCCCAAACATAACGATGGTCATTATTGCCAAACAGTTCTATATTTGTTTCATCAGACCAGAGGACTTTTCTCCAAAAAGTACGATTCACTGATGTGGCCATCAACCTCCTCCTTCACATCTGACTCCTGATGATCAACCTCCTCCTTCACATCTGACTCCTGATGATCAACCTCATCCTTCACATCTGACTCCTGATGATCAACCTCATCCTTCACATCTGACTCCTGATGATCAACCTCCTCCTTCACATCTGACTCCTGATGATCAACCTCCTCCTTCACATCTGACTCCAGTGATCAATTCAGAGCGTCTTCTTTTTTGGGGGGGGAATCCCGATGGACGTCATCGAATAGGCCGTCATCACGACCACCACCCACAAGTTAATTGTCATCCGGGTTATCAATAGGAAGAGCATCAGCAATATGTCCTGTCTGGTAACTTGTCTCGTTCAATGGATTTACATTGGCAGGTGCACAGGGAGAACATTCATTTAAAAAACTCAGTCGATCTCAAACTGTGGAAAAACTTTTGGAAGTCTTTATCAAAGTCTGTGGCCTGTGATGTTGGGACAAATGATAGTCCCTTATTATACAAGCGACAAAGTTCACAAATTCTACAGCACAACGGCAGAGTCATGGAGACTTTTGACTGGTACCATTATTTTCTCATGCAATTACAGTAGGTTGTACCCAATTGGTTCTCTCTCTAGGTCATGTCAGTAGGTTACAGTAGGTTGTACCCAATTGGTTTTCTCTCTAGGTCGTGTCAGTAGGTTACAGTAGGTTGTACCCAATTGGTTCTCTCTCTAGGTCATGTCAGTAGGTTACAGTAGGTTGTACCCAATTGGTTCTCTCTCTAGGTCATGTCAGTAGGTTACAGTAGGTTGTACCCAATTGGTTGTCTCTCTAGTGGAAACAATTATCAACCCAATGTGGAAAGTGTTGAATTTGGTCAACAACAAAATGAATGGCTTATTTGCTACGTGAGGTTTACTTGATCTAACAGAAGGGTCGTAATTCTTAAATTGTTATGTGGACACGTGACATACCGACAACTTTGATAAAAAACACTATAGGAGTTGTCTCCAGATCGCTATGCATATTCATGCTAGTAGCTTAGCATCTCTCTCCATTGAATACAGGCGATTGACGACAACAACCCTCATAGAATATAAACAATAGATAACAATAATAATAAGATCCACCAATCCAAAGAAAGGATAGGCGGGAGCTAGACAACCCACAGTGCTGCTTTGTGGACAACGACTCCGCTTGTTAGGGCAGAAACTTCTTGTCAGTATATCCATCATCTTTGGTGTAGCCAACCCAACTCTCGCATGGCACTATTGGGGGGCACTGTGTTTAGTAAATCATAACTACATTAAAATCACTACATGCCGTGGCCCCCTGATAGACCCTTCTCAAATATATATGTTAAGTCACTTTTTGGAAACGGAACGGCGAAAACAAGGGGTAGCTTGCTCTCTACGTCGTCTGATTCTAGACTAGCTAGCTAGCTATCATTAGCGACTAAGCTAGTGCTAATTTAACCAGCCAGCTACTATATCTGACTAATAAAAAATAACGTAACATTAAATTAAATAGTTAACAAGTAGATACGATATAAGTGTGTCTTAAACACAGCAGCTAATATACACCGAAAGCGTAAAAACAGCTTGAATCTTTCGGCTACGTTGGCTAGCAAGCTACCGAGGTGGTTGAATTGTTGTTTTTGAAGAACCGTCCACTAGATTATACGTCACGATAGCAGCATCGCCTGAACGACGCAAATCGCCATCTGCTGACTGGAGTGGGAAACGCAGTCGAGGAAAATATTATTTTAAATGGATTTCATTAAATAATACTATTATATTGAGACATACAAAGACAGGAATGTGTTGATTGATCAGTGCGAATACATTTTATTTTACTACAGCACATTTAAGGCAGTTTCATTTGGTCAAACTAAATCTAAATAAGTAGCCAGCTACTGTCAGTCTATACTGCTCCTACAGGGTGTAACAATACATCATGTAGATGTATATAATGAACAGACTAGGTCTATACTGCTCCTACATGGTGTAACAATACATCATGTAGATGTATATAATGAACAGACTAGGTCTATACTGCTCCAACATGGTGTAACAATACATCATGTAGATGTACATAATGAACAGACTAGGTCTATACTGCTCCTACATGGTGTAACAATACATCATGTAGATGTATATAATGAACAGACTAGGTCTATACTGCTCCTACATGGTGTAACAATACATCATGCAGATGTATATAATGAACAGACTAGGTCTATACTGCTCCTACAGGGTGTAACAATACATCATGTAGATGTACACTACCGTTCAAAAGTTGGGGTCACTTAGAAACGTCCTTGTTTTTGAAAGAAAATCATTTTTTTGTCTATTAAAATAACATCAAATTGATCAGAAATACAGTGTAGACATTGTTAATGTTGTAAATGACTATTGTCGCTGGAAACGGCTTAAAACCCGTGGCCCCCTGATAGACCCTTCTCAAATATATATGTTAAGTCACTTTTTGAAAACGGAACGGAGAAAACAAGGGGTAGCTTGCTCTCTACGTCGTCTGATTCTAGACATATCAGTCATCATCCTAGGGCCCTCCCTTGGTGAGGTATTGACGAGCCAACCCCGAATACCCAAAGTGAAAACACAAGTTAAGGCGGTACTTACTGGTGTTAATCAGATCTCCTATCTCCACCTCTTCATCTTTCAATGCGACAGAAATCTCCCCTTCCTTCTTCACGTCAAAAACGGCATGCTCTTTCTCATCCTCCTCTTTCACTGTGAACGCGTCTTCCTCTTTCACCGTAACAGCCTCACCCTCAATTTATTTTTTAACTGTGACATCCTCCTCTTCCTTCTCCTTTTTCACGACAATGTTCAGCCCCAGAGCTTCTTTCTCCGTCCAGCAGACCTCTTCTTTAGCAGGAGGGGAGAAGCTTACTGACCTCATGTTCGGGGATATTAGCTAGCTAGCTATCATTAGCGACTAAGCTAGTGCTAATTTAACCAGCCAGCTACTATATCTGACTAATAAAAAAAACGTAACATTAAATTAAATAGGCTAACAAGTATATACGATAGAAGTGTGTCTAAAACACAGCAGCTAATATACACCGAAAGCGTAAAAACAGCTTGAATCTTTCGGCTACGTTGGCTAGCAAGCTACCGAGGTGGTTGACTTGTTGTTTTTGATGAACCGTCCACTACATTATACGTCACGATAGCAGCATCGCTGGCTCTGCTGACTGGAGTGGGAAATGCAGATAGCAACATCGCCGTCTGCCGGCTGGAGTGGGAAATACAGTTGAGGAAATGGATTTCATTAAATAATGCTATTATATTGAGACATACAAAGACAGGAATGTGTTGATTGATTAGTGCGAATACATTTTCTTTTACTACAGTACATTTAAGGCAGTTTCATTAGGTCAAACTAAATCTAAATAAGTAGCCAGCTACTGTCAGTCTATACTGCTCCTACATGGTGTAACAATACATCATATAGATGTATATAATGAACAGACTAGGTCTATACTGCTCCTACATGGTGTAACAATACATCATGTAGATGTATATAATGAACAGACTAGGTCTATACTGCTCCTACACGGTGTAACAATACATCATGTAGATGTATATAATGAACAGACTAGGTCTATACTGCTCCTACATGGTGTAACAATACATCATGTAGATGTATATAATGAACAGACTTGGTCTATACTGCTCATACATGGTGTAACAATACATCATGTAGATGTATATAATGAACAGACTAGGTCTATACTGCTCCTACATGGTGTAACAATACATAATGTAGATGTATATAATGAACAGACTAGGTCTATACTGCTCCTACATGGTGTAACAATACATCATGTAGATGTATATAATGAACAGACTTGGTCTATACTGCTCCTACATGGTGTAACAATACATCATGTAGATGTATATAATGAACAGACTAGGTCTATACTGCTCCTACATGGTGTAACAATACATCATGTAGATGTATATAATGAACAGACTTGGTCTATACTGCTCCTACATGGTGTAACAATACATCATGTAGATGTATATAATGAACAGACTAGGTCTATACTGCTCATACATGGTGTAACAATACATCATGTAGATGTATATAATGAACAGACTAGGTCTATACTGCTCATACATGGTGTAACAATACATCATGTAGATGTATATAATGAACAGACTAGGTCTATACTGCTCCTACATGGTGTAACAATACATCATGTAGATGTATATAATGAACAGACTTGGTCTATACTGCTCCTACATGGTGTAACAATACATCATGTAGATGTATATAATGAACAGACTAGGTCTATACTGCTCATACATGGTGTAACAATACATCATGTAGATGTATATAATGAACAGACTAGGTCTATACTGCTCCTACATGGTGTAACAATACATCATGTAGATATACACTACTGTTCAAAAGTTTGGGGTCACCTAGAAATGTCCTTGTTTTTGAAAGAAAATCTAATTTTTTGTCCATTAAAATAACATCAAATTGATCAGAAATACAGTGTAGACATTGTTAATGTTGTAAATGACTATTGTAGCTGGAAACGGCAGATTTTTAATGGAATATCTACATAGATGTACAGAGGCCCATTATCAGCAACCATCACTCCTGTGTTACAATGGCATGTTGTGTTCCAAGTTCATCATTTTAAAATGCTAATTGATCATTAGAAAACCCTTTTGCAATAATGATAGCACAGCTGAAAACTGTTGTGCTGATTAAACAAAGCTTTTGTAAACAGTGTGGAGGCCTTCTTGTTCTTTAACAAAGCTTTTGTAAACAGTGTGCCAGGTCGTCATTGGGTTTGATTCAGACCCTGTCAGTGTGCCAGGTGGACATTGGGTTTGATTCAGACCCTGTCAGTGTGCCAGGTGGACATTGGGTTTGATTCAGACCCTGTCAGTGTGCCAGGTGAACATTGGGTTTGATTCAGACCCTGTCAGTGTGCCAGGTGGACATTGGGTTTGATTCAGACCCTGTCAGTGTGCCAGGTGGACATTGGGTTTGATTCAGACCCTGTCAGTGTGCCAGGTGGACATTGGGTTTGATTGAGACCCTGTCAGTGTGCCAGGTGGACATTGGGTTTGATTCAGACCCTGTCAGTGTGCCAGGTGGACATTGGGTTTGATTCAGATCCTGTCAGTGTGCCAGGTGGACATTGTGTTTGATTCAGACCCTGTCAGTGTGCCAGGTGGTCATTGGTTTTGATTCAGACCCTGTCAGTGTGCCAGGTAGACATTGGGTTTGATTCAGACCCTGTCAGTGTGCCAGGTGGACATTGGGTTTGATTCAGACCCTGCCAGCATGGCCAGAAATGTATTCCAAGGTCAGTAACTTATAACCACGGAATCACCGCAGACCTTTGATGCCTAAAAACACCTAAGTATTAGATTTACTGCATCAGCAAATCTAATTTTGTCACTGCATAAGATACCATTCACAATGATGGCTGAGGTACGTGTAAAACATGACATATTAAATGTCCCGCTCCTTTAAAACATATTTGTAATGCCAAGGCTTTAGCTCAGTGGGCTGTTCCATTGTTGAGGAAAGCAGGGGGGGTGTTGTGAGTAACAGAACTGCCTGAGATGTAGGGGAAGGGAAGCTGTTCCATTGTTGAGGAAAGCAGGGGGAGTGTTGTGAGTAACAGAACTGCCTGAGATGTAGGGGAAGGGAAGCTGTTCCATTGTTGAGGAAAGCAGGGGGAGTGTTGTGAGTAACAGAACTGCCTGAGATGTAGGGGAAGGGAAGCTGTTCCATTGTTGAGGAAAGCAGGGGGGGTGTTGTGAGTAACAGAACTGCCTGAGATGTAGGGGAAGGGAAGCTGTTCCATTGTTGAGGAAAGCAGGGGGAGGGTTGTGAGTAACAGAACTGCCTGAGATGTAGGGGAAGGGAAGCTGTTCCATTGTTGAGGAAAGCAGGGGGAGTGTTGTGAGTAACAGAACTGCCTGAGATGTAGGGGAAGGGAAGCTGTTCCATTGTTGAGGAAAGCAGGGGGAGTGTTGTGAGTAACATAACTGCCTAAGATGTAGGGGAAGGGAAGCTGCTCACTGATTGGCTGTAGGGACAAGGGTCCCTCCAAAAATCTACCACTAATAGGCCAAGCCTCCACAGACCCTGTCTTGTACTGACAAACAAATCATTTGACATTCAAATATGTCATTTTAAATCCAGCTGGGCCTTTTAACACAGACAGTTGTTCCTGCTGTAGATGTTATGCCTTTGTACAGATCTAGGATCAGTTCGTTATATATGTTCTCTAACACAGACAGTTGTTCCTGCTGTAGATGTTATGCCTTTGCACAGATCTAGGACCAGTTCACCTCCACAATGCATATACAGTACCGGTCAATTGTTTGGACACACCTACAAATTCAATGTTTTTTCTTTATTTGAACTATTGTCTACATTGTACAGATCTAGGTTCAATTTTAACTATTGTCTACATTGTAGAATAACAGTGGAGACATTGAAACTATGAAATAACACATATGGAATCATGTAGTAACCAAACAAGTGGCAGTAGAATGGCTTTACTGAAGATCTCCGTAACTTTCAACGTGGCACCGTCAGAGGATGGCACCTTTCCAACAAGTCAGTTTGTCAAGTTTCTGACCTGCTAGAGCTTCCCCGGTCAACTGTAAGTGCTGTTACTGAGAAGTGGAAACATCTAGGACCAACAACGGCTCAGCCAAGAAGTAGTGGGCCACACATGTTCACAGAACGGGACCGCCGAGTGCTGAAGCGTGTAACGTGTAAAAATCATCTGTACTTGGTTGCAACACTCACTAACAAGTTCCAAACTGCCTCTGGAAGCAACATCAGCACAAGAAACTGTTTGTCAGGAGCTTCATGAAATGGGTTTCCAGGGCTGAGCAGCTGCATACAAGCCTAAGATCACCATGTGCAATGCCAAGTGTAGGCTTAAGTGGTGTAAAGCTAGCCGACCGACCGACCGACCGACCGACCGACCGACCTACCTACCTACCTACCTACCTACCTACCTACCTACCTACCTACCTACCTACCTACCTACCTACCTACCTACCTACCTACCTACCTACCTACCTACCTACCTACCTACCTACCTACCTACCTACCTACCTACCTACCTACCTACCTACCTACCTACCTACCTACCTACCTACCTACCTACCTACCTACCTACCTACCTGTCACCCCTCCACTCTCTCCCTGAGTCCAGGCCCCAGACAGACAGACAGATCTACCTGTCACCCCTCCACTCTCTCCCTGAGTCCAGGCCCCAGACAGACAGACAGACCTACTAGTCACCCCTCCACTCTCTTCCTGAGTCCAGGCCCCAGACAGACAGACAGACCTACTAGTCACCCCTCCACTCTCTCCCTGAGTCCAGGCCCCAGACAGACAGACAGACCTACTAGTCACCCCTCCACTCTCTCCCCGAGTCCAGGCCTCAGACAGACAGACAGACAGACAGACAGACAGACAGACAGACAGACAGACAGACAGACAGACAGACAGACAGACAGACAGACAGACAGACAGACAGAACTACTAGTCACCCCTCCACTCTCTCCCTGAGTCCAGGCCTCAGACAGACAGACAGACAGACAGACAGACAGACAGACAGACAGACAGACAGACAGACAGACAGACAGACAGACAGACAGACAGACAGACAGACAGACAGACAGACAGACCTACTAGTCACCCCTCCACTCTCTCCCTGAGTCCAGGCGACAGACAGACAGACAGACAGACAGACAGACAGACAGACAGACAGACAGACAGACAGACAGACAGACAGACAGACAGACAGACAGACAGACAGACAGACAGACAGACAGACAGACAGACAGACAGACAGACAGAACTACTAGTCACCCCTCCACTCTCTCCCTGAGTCCAGGCCCCAGACAGACAGACAGACAGACAGAACTACTAGTCACCCCTCCACTCTCTCCCTGAGTCCAGGCCCCAGACAGACAGAACTACTAGTCACCCCTCCACTCTCTCCCTGAGTCCAGGCCCCAGACAGACAGAACTACTAGTCACCCCTCCACTCTCTCCCCGAGTCCAGGCCCCAGACAGACAGACAGACAGAACTACTAGTCACCCCTCCACTCTCTCCCTGAGTCCAGGCCCCAGACAGACAGAACTGCAACAGCGTCAGAACTATAGCAGTCTTCATTCTGAAATGACTCTGGTCTTCTTCAGAAGTAGTGCAGTAGTCTACAGGGTTCAGAACTCACCTTTTTAAACACTTCTTATCACTCATATCATGAGGTTTCACATGTGTTTGGTTACATAGTGTCCAATGTTCTTCTGAGTGATAAAACAGCAAACATTAAGAGTGTTTACTTATCAGACCCACATATATAATAAATATACTATAATATACTATATTCATATGCTTTTAGTACTCACACATGAATCATATCCTGTATGCAGGTCATGTGTTGTTTTGAGCCAGCAGTAAAAACACACTGACAGGACAGTTCCTCTTATGGCCACTAGGTGATAATCTGGTGTCAGACGCAGGACTGTAGACTAGAAAGAAGCATTGCCCCAATTATCTCTCCTTTCTCCTAAAGTGTGCACTTGTTCACTTCCCTTCACTGAAATGACTGGTACACTAAATATGGTGGAAACGCCCACTTGATAACAGAAGGTAGAGTCCTCTGAGTGGAACGGTGGGAGACAAACAGTACCTCCTCTCCCATTCTCCCCTCTACTCTTCTCTCTCTCTCTCCTCCTCTCCCCTCTCCTCTAATCTCCCGCTCTCCCTCCCCTCCTCTCCTCTGATCTTCTCCCACCTCTCCTCTTCTCTTCTCTCCCTCTCCTATTCTCCCTTCTCTCTTCTTCTCCCCCTGTCCTCTTCTCCCGCTCTCTTCCCCCCTCCCCTCTCCTATTCTCCCCTCTTCTCTTCACCCCCTCGCCTCTCCTATTCTACTCCTTCTACTCTCCTCCTCTCCCCCTCTCATTTTCTCTTCTCCCCCCTCTCTTCCCCTCTCCCCTTCTCCTCTTCTCTTCTCCCCCCTCTCCTCTCCTCTTCTCTACCCCTATGCTCTCCTCTTCACTCCCCTCCACTCTTCTCTTCTCCTCTTCTTCCATCTCTCCTCTTCTCCCCCCTCTCCTCTCCTCTTCTCTCCCCTCTCCTCTCCTCTTCTCTCCCCTCTCCTCTTCTCCCCCCTCTCCTCTTCTCCCCCCTCTCCTCTCCTCTTCTCTCCCCTCTCCTCTCCTCTTCTCTCCCCTCTCCTCTTCTCCTCCCTCTCCTCTTCTCCCCCTCTCCTCTCCTCTTCTCCCCTTTCCCCTTCTTCTACCTCCCCTTACTTTATATAATATAAATTAAAGGATGGGAGGGAGAGAGAGGTGGGAGGGGAAGGGAAATAGGGTAGAGAGGGAGGAGGGTAGAGAGAGAATATATTTTTATCACTGACTTCTCACCGGTGATGTCTTCATAACCAGTAACCTGTTCCTCTCTTGTCCCAGCCCAGCCTGACCCTGACATATAGCATCAGGCCTGTTGAGTTGACTTGGGTAACAGACCTCTAGCTTCTACACCACATCCCCCCTTCTCCTGCTCTAACATGAGACCTCATCAGTACTCATTTTGGGTGCTGGTACTGTTTATATTGAGGTGCTGGAACATTAAGCCAATATTCTATAAGAGGTGAACTCACACAGTAGAAAGTTAGAGGTGATATTACAGGACACACTATGTGAAACGTTGCTGCTCTGTCAGCAGTTTCCTGTGGAGTTTTTCTAATGTCAGTGTTTCCTGTAGGTAGGTGTGTTTAACTGATCTTATCTAATCTTATCTGCTTAAAGGTTTGTCACGTCATAGAAGTCAGGAAGTAATGAGAAGTCATCTAGCCGAGCAGTATTTCTCAGGAGGGGGAGGGAGAGGCGAGAGAGAGAGAGAGAAAGATAGAGAGAGAGAGAGAGAGAGAGGGAGAGAGAGAGAGAGGACTTACTGACAGACTGGGTTGTGAGAAGGAGACAAAGGAGGAGGATGAGAGATGGGAGAGAGAAACTCAGCAAAAAAATAAATGCCCCTTTTTCAGGACCCTGTCTTTCAAAGATAATTTGTAAAAATCCAAATAACTACACAGATCTTCATTGTAAAGGGTATAAACACTGTTTCCCATGCTTGTTCAGTGAACCATAAACAATTAATGAACATCCACCTATGTAACGGACGTTAAGACACTAACAGCTTACAGATGGTAGGCAATTAAGGTCACAGTTATGAAAACTTAGGACACTAAAGATGCCTTTCAACTGACTGTGAAAAACACCAAAAGAAAGATGCCCAGGGTCCCTGCTCATCTTCCTGAACGTCCCTTAGGCATTCTGCAAGGAGGCATGAGGACTGCAGATGTGGCCAGGGCAATAAATTGCAATGTCCGTACTGTGAGACGCCTAAGACAGCGCTGCAGGGAGACAGGACGGACAGCTGATCGTCCTCGCAGTGGCAGACCACGTGTAACAACACCTGCACAGGATCGGTACATCCCAACATCACACCTGCGGGACAGGTACAGGATGGCAACAACAACTGCCCGAGTTACACCAGGAACGCACAATCCCTCCATCAGTGCTCAGACTGTCCGCAATAGGCTGAGAAAGGCTGGACTGAGGGCTTGTAGGCCTGTTGTAACGCAGGTCCTCACCAGACATCACCGGCAACAACGTCGCCTATAGGCACAAACCCACCGTCGCTGAACCAGACAGGACTGGCAACAACGTCGCCTACAGGCACAAACCCACCGTCGCTGAACCAGACAGGACTGGCAACAACGTCGCCTATAGGCACAAACCCACCGTCGCTGAACCAGACAGGACTGGCAACAACGTCGCCTATAGGCACAAACCCACCGTCGCTGGACCAGACAGGACTGGCAACAACGTCGCCTATAGGCACAAACCCACCGTCGCTGAACCAGACAGGACTGGCAACAACGTCGCCTATAGGCACAAACCCACCCTCGCTGAACCAGACATCACCGGCAACAACGTCGCCTATAGGCACAAACCCACCGTCGCTGAACCAGACAGGACTGGCAACAACGTCGCCTACAGGCACAAACCCACCGTCGCTGAACCAGACAGGACTGGCAACAACGTCGCCTACAGGCACAAACCCACCGTCGCTGAACCAGACATCACCGGCAACAACGTCGCCTACAGGCACAAACCCACCGTCGCTGAACCAGACAGGACTGGCAACAACGTCGCCTACAGGCACAAACCCACCGTCGCTGAACCAGACAGGACTGGCAACAACGTCGCCTATAGGCACAAACCCACCGTCGCTGAACCAGACAGGACTGGCAACAACGTCGCCTATAGGCACAAACCCACCGTCGCTGAACCAGACAGGACTGGCAACAACGTCGCCTATAGGCACAAACCCACCGTCGCTGAACCAGACAGGACTGGCAACAACGTCGCCTATAGGCACAAACCCACCGTCTCTGAACCAGACAGGACCTGCAACAACGTCGCCTATAGGCACAAACCCACCGTCGCTGGACCAGACAGGACTGGCAACAACGTCGCCTATAGGCACAAACCCACCGTTGCTGAACCAGACAGGACTGGCAACAACGTCGCCTATAGGCACAAACCCACCGTTGCTGAACCAGACAGGACTGGCAACAACGTCGCCTATAGGCACAAACCCACCGTCGCTGAACCAGACAGGACTGGCAACAACGTCGCCTACAGGCACAAACCCACCGTCGCTGAACCAGACAGGACTGGCAACAACGTCGCCTATAGGCACAAACCCACCGTCGCTGAACCAGACATCACCGGCAACAACGTCGCCTATAGGCACAAACCCACCGTCGCTGAACCAGACAGGACTGGCAACAACGTCGCCTATAGGCACAAACCCACCGTCGCTGGACCAGACAGGACTGGCAACAACGTCGCCTATAGGCACAAACCCACCGTCGCTGAACCAGACAGGACCTGCAACAACGTCGCCTATAGGCACAAACCCATCGCCGCTGAACCAGACAGGACCTGCAACAACGTCGCCTATAGGCACAAACCCACCGTCGCTGAACCAGACATCACCGGCAACAACGTCGCCTATAGGCACAAACCCACCGTCGCTGGACCAGACAGGACTGGCAACAACGTCGCCTATAGGCACAAACCCACCGTCGCTGAACCAGACAGGACTGGCAACAACGTCGCCTATAGGCACAAACCCACCGTCGCTGAACCAGACAGGACTGGCAACAACGTCGCCTATAGGCACAAACCCACCGTCGCTGAACCAGACAGGACTGGCAAAAGTGCTCGTTTTGTCTCACGTTTCTTTTTTTGCTGAGTTTAGTTCTTACTGAGAGACTGGGTCGGTAGAAGGAGACGGGAGGAGGGAGAGAGAGATGAGAGAGAGAGATAGGACTTATTGACAGACTGGGTTGGTAGAAGGAGACGGGAGGAGGGAGAGAGAGTTTAGAGAGAGAGATAGGACTTATTGACAGACTGGGTTGGTAGAAGGAGACAGGGGTGGAGGGAGAGAGAGATGAGAGAGAGAGATAGGACTTATTGACAGACTGGGTTGGTAGAAGGAGACAGGGGAGGAGGGAGAGAGATGAGAGAGAGAGAGATAGGACTTATTGACAGACTGGGTTGGTAGAAGGAGACAAGAGAGGAGGGAGAGAGATGAGAGTGAGAGATATGACTCACAGACAGACTGGGTTGGTAGAAGGAGACAGGGGAGGAGGGAGAGATAGACTGACATTTAAATCAGCTGAATATATTTTTATCACTGACTTCTCACCAGTGATGTCATCATAACCAGTAACTTTTTTCTCTCTTGTCCCAGCCCAGCCTGACCCTGACATATAGCATCAGGCCTGTTGAGTTGACTTGGGTAACAGACCTCTAGCTTCTACACCACATCCCCCCTTCTCCTGCTCTAACATGAGACCTCATCAGTACTCATTTTGGGTGCTGGTACTGTTTATATTGATGTGCTGGAACATTAAGCCAATATTGTATAAGGGGTGAACTCAAGCAGTAGAAAGTTAGAGCTGATATTATAGGACACACTATGTGAACTTTGCTGCTCTGTCAGCAGTTTCCTGTGGAGTTTTTCTAATGTCAGTGTTTCCTGTAGGTAGGTGGGTTTAACTGATCTTATCTGCTTAAAAGTTTGTCACATCATAGAAGTCAGGAAGTAATGAGAGAGAAGTCATATAGCCGAGCAGTATTTCTCA
The DNA here is from genome assembly GCF_016432855.1 of Salvelinus namaycush. Classification (NCBI taxonomy): domain Eukaryota; kingdom Metazoa; phylum Chordata; class Actinopteri; order Salmoniformes; family Salmonidae; genus Salvelinus; species Salvelinus namaycush. The sequence goes on from NW_024060297.1 coordinate 84,863, forward strand.
CTCTTCAGTCCTCTCTTCATGACAGTAGTCTTGTTTCGCTCAGTGGAGCCCCAGTTAGAGACAGATATGATACCTGTAGTGGTACTGATGACCCTGTTGTGGAGCACAGGTAGGAGGCTGTTATGTTGATATACACTTGTGACAGTTACTGAGATATGTTTTGATATTGTAAGATATATTATAATTTAATGGGCTGGTAAAATAACATGCAACTGGAAGCAGACAGTAAAAATGTGTCTCAAAGCAGGACAATGATGTGATCACCTGTAAATGTACTTTACTGTAGCCTAACTGTCCATCTGGGGACAGCCACTAATGTCAGTTAAGTTGTGATGGTGTCATGCATCTGACTGTTGTATTTTCAGTGTGTCAATGATTGATTGTATCTGTCTCTATGTAAATGAATGAGAGTATATATTATATTGGTGTTATGTTAGAGTAGGAGAAGGAGGGGTGTAGATGATAGAGGTCTATGAGCTGAGTCAAGATCAACAGGTCAAACACTATATGTCACGAAGAGAAAGAGAACATGTGCGAGAAAGAGAGAGAGAGAGAGATGAGCAAAGTGAGAGGGAGGAGAGAGGAGGGGTGGGGAGAGCAGAGGAGAGAGTAGTGGAGGGAAGGGGACAGAGGAGGGTAGGGGAAAGAGGGGGGTAGGGGAGAGAAAAGGGGAGTGGAGAGAGAAGGGGAGGGTGGAGTGGTGGAGGGGAGAGAGAGATTTGTGGAGGAGAGAGAAAGAGAGGTGGAGGGGAGAGAGAAGGGGAGGTGAAATTTGTGGAGTAGAGAGAAAGAAAGAGAAGGGGAGGGGAGAGAGGAGGGGAGGGGATTATTGTGGAGGAGAGAAAGTGTCAAGGAAGGACTCCACTAGGGCCGTCAGCCAGCTGGTTCCACTAGGGCCCTCTCAGTCAGCTGGTGTGTGTAGGAGAGTGTGAGATGTGTGTACAAAAAGTAGAAGTACATATGTCAAGGGAAATGAACTAAAGTGATAAATCTAGTCTTAGGTTTTATTTACTGTGGTGTTTGTTCTCCACTGGTTACCCTGTTCTCATCACAACAGGTCACACATTCTGCTGACATGATTGTACACTGTGGTATTTTACCTAACAGATGCAGGAGCTTGTCAATATTATATTTGTTTTCAAATCATTTTGGGGTCCTTGTAATCTGAGGGAAATATGTGTCTCTTATATCGTTGTACATTTGGCAGGAGGTTAGGAAGTAGAGCTCAGTTTCCACCTCATTTCGTGGCACTGGGAACATAGCCTGTCTTCTCTCTGCCTGTGGTGACCTCTCTCAATAGCAAGGCTATGCTCACTGAGTCTGTACATTGTCCATATAAAAAAATTGGTTGGTTAGTGTACACCACAGTTTACATCCATATAGGGCAACTGGTTCAATTGCAAATTTGAATATTTTGTGTGAGGTTCTAATTGGTATGTCAATTATTTTTATTTTTTTTGATAGCTCAAACGGTGCTCACTGTGGCAGACAGTCTGATTGGACTAAATTGTTTTTGGTATCTTTTAGTTGTCACCGTATTAGACTAAGCAGAGGTGATTTGATGATGTTGAAATGTTAAAGTTGAAATGGTGCTGGAATAGTGGAGGCAGCTCCTGTTTTCTTTGTGACTTGCTGTAACTCTGTGGTTCTAAATCAATAGTTGTTTAGTAGTCAGAAAATGTCAGAAACATGACCTTGCTTGACCATGCTGAAGGTCATGTAACTGTTTGTTACATGTAATATGTTTTGTGGACTTCACCGGACAGATGTTGCTCTCTGGTTTTGTGATGAAACAAAAATAGGGTTGAATATATCCTGCCACTGTGTCTTCTTACAATCTCAGTTTTAGACATATATCACAGTGTCAAGGCATATAAACTAACAGAGCAAACAACACAATTATCACAACACATAGGTTGTAATATGGCTTTATTCTGGACTGGCTTCCCCAGTGATTTTACCCAGAACCCACTGCTTCTGCCAGGGCCGCCTGGACGCCAGATCTCAACCAGTCTAGTACATAACTCAACTCTCTCCTTGACCCCCACCAGTCTAGTACATAACTCAACTCTCTCCCTGACCACCACCAGTCTAGTACATAACTCAACTCTCTCCCTGACCCCCAACAGTTTAGAACATAACCCAATTCTCTACCTTGACCCCCACCAGTCTAGTACATAACTCAACTCTCGCTCTGAACCCCACCATTCTAGTACATATCTCAACTCTCTCCCCGACCCCCACCAGTCTAGTTCATGTATAAACTCTCTCCCAAACCCCCACCAGTCTAGTACATAACTCAACTCTCTCCCTGACCCCCACCAGTCTAGTACATAACTCAACTCTCTCCCTGACCCTCACCATTCTAGTACATAACTCAACTCTCTCCCTGACCCCCACCAGTCTAGTACATAACTCAACTCTCTCCCTGACTCCCACCAGTCTAGTACATAACTCAACTCTCTCCCTGACCCCCACCAGTCTAGTACATAACTCAACTCTCTCCCTGACCCCCACCAGTCTAGTACATAACTCAACTCTCTCCCCGACCCCCACCAGTCTAGTACATAACTCAACTCTCTCCCTGACCCCCACCAGTCTAGTACATAACTCAACTCTCTCCCCGACCCCCACCAGTCTAGTACATAACTCAACTCTCTCACTGACCCCCACCAGTCTAGTACATAACTCAACTCTCTCCCTGACCCCCACCAGTCTAGTTCATATATAAACTCTCTCCCCGACCCCCACCAGTCTAGTACATAACTCAACTCTCTCCCCGACCCCCACCAGTCTAGTACATAACTCAATTCTCTCCCTGACTCCCACCAGTCTAGTACATAATTCAACTCTCTCCCTGACCCCCACCAGTCTAGTACATAACTCAACTCTCTCCCTGACTCCCACCAGTCTAGTACATAACTCAACTCTCTCCCTGACCCCCACCAGTCTAGTACATAACTCAACTCTCTCCCCGACCCACACCAGTCTAGTTCATAACTCATGTCTCTCCCTGACCCCCACTACTCTAGTACATAACTAAATTATCCTCCCTGACCCCCACCACTCTAGTACATAACTCAACTCTCTTCCCGACCCCCACCACTCTAGTACATAACTCAACTCTCTTCCCGACCCCCACCACTCTAGTACATAACTCAACTCTCTTACCGACCCCCACCACTCTAGTACATAACTCAAATCTCTCCCTGACCCCCACCAGTCTAGTACATAACTCAACTCTCTTCCCGACCCCCACCACTCTAGTACATAACTCAACTCTCTTACCGACCCCCACCACTCTAGTACATAACTCAAATCTCTCCCTGACCCCCACCAGTCTAGTACATAACTCAACTCTCTCCCCGACCCCCACGACTCTAGTACATAACTCAACTATCTTCCCGACCCCCACCACTCTAGTACATAACTCAACTCTCTTCCCGACCCCCACCACTCTAGTACATAACTCAACTCTCTCCCTGACCCCCACCAGTCTAGTACATAACTAAACTCTCTTCCCGACCCCCACCAGTCTAGTACATAACTAACCTCTCTCCCTGATCCAACCAGTCTAGTGCATAAGTCAACTCTCTCCCTGACCCACACCAGTCTAGTACATAACTCAACTCTCTCCCCGACCCACACCAGTCTAGTTCATAACTCATGTCTCTCCCTGACCCCCACTACTCTAGTACATAACTAAATTCTCCTCCCTGACCCCCAGCAGTCTAGTACATAACTCAACTCTCTCCCTGACCCCCTCCAGTCTAGTCAATAACTCAACTCTCTCCCCGACACTAACCAATCTAGTCAATAACTAAATTCTCATCCTTACCCCACCAGTCTAGTACATAACTCAACTCTCTCCCCGACCCCCACCAGTCTAGTACATAACTCAACTCTCTCCCCGACCCCCACCAGTCTAGTACATAACTCAACTCTCTCCCCGACCCCCACCAGTCTAGTACATAACTCAACTCTCTCCCCGACCCCCACCAGTCTAGTACATAAGTCAACTCTCTCCCTGACCCCCACCAGTCTAGTACATAACTCAACTCTCTCCCTGACCCCCACCAGTCTAGTACATAGCTCAACTCTCTCCACAACCCCCACCAGTCTAGTACATAACTCAACTCTCTCCCCAACCCCCACCAGTCTAGTACATAACTCAACTCTCTCCCCGACCCCCACCAGTCTAGTATATAACTCAACTCTCTCCCCGACCCCCACCAGTCTAGTACATAACTCAACTCTCTCCCCGACCCCCACCAGTCTAGTATATAACTCAACTCTCTCCCCGACCCCCACCAGTCTAGTATATAACTCAACTCTCTCCCCGACCCCCACCAGTCTAGTACATAACTCATCTCTCTCCCCGACCCCCACCAGTCTAGTACATAACTCAACTCTCTCCCCGACCCCCACCAGTCTCGTACATAACTCAACTCTCTCCCCGACCTCCACCAGTCTCGTGCATAACTCAACTCTCTCCCCGACCCCCACCAGTCTAGTACATAACTCAACTCTCTCCCCGACCCCCACCAGTCTAGTACATAACTCAACTCTCTCCCCGACCCCCACCAGTCTAGTACATAACTCAGCTCTCTCCCTGACCCCCACCAGTCTAGTACATAACTCAACTCTCTCCCCGACCCCCACCAGTCTAGTACATAACTTGTTAACAATATAAACATATAATATAAACAATATACAACATAATCTTGTTACCATGTGATGCACATTCAGATGTCACATTCAGATGTAACATTCAGATGTCATAAATCAGCACTGCAGAGCTCTCCCTGTCCTCTGCCGTGCCTTGATTGTATTACTGTTGATGATGTCTGGAAATGTGCATGTACACCCTGGCCCATCTACTGTTGCTAGCCCCAATTCTGACTTGTGCTCTGATATCTGCTTCACTGGTTTCTGCTCTCGTAAAACCCTGTTTTTCTGCATGTTAACACTCAAAGCTTATTACCTGAAATGGATCAATTGAAAATGTGGGTTCACAGCTCCAATCCAGATGTGTTGGTCATTACTGAGAAAGAGTATTTTGAATACTGATGTTAACCTTTCTGGTTATAACATTTTTTCGGCAAGACAAATCTTCCAAAGTTGGTGGAGTGGCAATCTTTGTCAAGGATCACCTTCAGTGCTCGGTTGTCTCTACCAAGTCTGTCCCCAAACAAATTGATTTGCTGGTTTTAAACATGACACTTTCAAATAGCTCTTTGTTGACTGTTGCTGGGTGCTATCGTAGTCCATCAGCACCGGCCTGTACCCTACCATACATAAAGGGAACATTTTGACATTTGCCGTATGGTTAGAGAGAAACACCATAGTGCAAATGTACGGCCCTTTGCTAGACGTCCGCGAACGTTTGTAAAATTTGCGGATGGCGGAGGGCTGTGCACGGGGGCCAGATCTTTCAGGAAGGCATCGAACAAAGTCTCTCGGACATTCGGTTTCCGTTTAATAAAATGTTCAAATGTTGGTCATTTTTCCGCTGTCTCGGTAATACCCACCAGAGGGCGAATGGAATCATATTGCAAATGTACAAAATATCACCAATCACGACGAGCCCTTTTCTCGTAAACGGAAAAGATTTTGAAGATGAAACTTAGTGAGCATAGGTTTGGCATAATGGCCAGTTGGCCCCGAACAAGAAGGCCTCAACGCTTTTTGAGTTATGGCCATTTTTCTGGGATTAAAGGTCAAAAACAAAAATAGATTGCTAATTTGACCACGTCACGTCAAAGTACATAAGCCTACGCTGTCAGGAAAAAAAGAACCAGCAATTTATCTATCGTAAATTAAGAGAAGTTGTACATTGTACAATTCATGTTGTTCACAAAAAGGAGTTTTTTCCCCAAAAAAGTTACAGATCCAGTTGCAGCGTGTTCAGACGAACAATTTTTAAGTGGGTTTTGAAGTTCTGCGAGAATTCTGTGATTGTCTGTGATTTTCTGAAATAACACACACTCATTTAACCCTCTGTAAATAAGTCAGTTTTCAAAACTTCATATGTGTGATTAGGCAACCCTCATGAACTGTAAATCAGTCATTTCTCCAAACAGATGTCAAAGAAAAGCTCTCTCTCGCTCTCTCACACACACACACACACACACACACACACACACACACACACACACACACACACACACACACACACACACACACACACACACACACACACACAGCAAGGATGGAGTGACAAAGTGCGGTGCTTAAAGACACACAGAGCCTGCAATGGCATTACCATTATCTCTAGGCCGTGCCGAGTTCAACGAGACGCCCCGCTTGACCGTAGCTCGCTCGGTCTGAGCGCAGCGACAGTGACAAGAGAAGGCCCAAAATGAAGCCTGGACCTACATTTCAAGTCTTTTGCTTTTGGGGGACATAGAGAGAGAATCGTTAAGGTTAGAAGCACAATTTGACCTCAGGAATGTTCCTGAGGTCCTCCCGATCTGTGCAAGTCTAACCTTGACCGTGTGGCATTAACCCTTAACAGTGAAAACAGTTTTTTTTTTATCTCACAGTTTACAATGACATCTCTCCCCATAGGAATACATTGCCTGCTCCTCTAAATTCAACCTGAAGCAAATGTGGGTTTTGAATGCTTTATGAACCTGTCTTCAATGACAATCCATCAGGCCACTATGAGGTCTACCTGTGTTGATTCTAAGCTTCCTGGAGCAACCGGAAGTGGTTAAAATCACCCTAAAGTGTTTTGCCATACCCAACCTGCAGTTTGAGAGAAATAGTGCATTCAACCCTGTGTAAATCAGTCAGTTCTTAACGTAAATAATTAAAACTCAGGATTCTGTAAAAGCCTACTATAATGAGGATATATTTTTACTTTTAGCTTCCTGTGCCAACCGGAAGTGCCATAATTGGGGTCAAAGGGGCTGTTTCGAAGGGTTAAAAAAGTCAGATCTTTCCAAAACTTCATATGTGGTATTAGGCAACGCTCATGAACTGTAAATCAGTCAATAATCCCATCAGATTTCCAAGAAAAACTCACACACCCACACAGCAAGAATGGAGTGACACACTGTGGGGCTTAGAGACAGACAGTGCCTGCAATAGTTACTTTTGTTCAAACTATTAAAGAACCATTAGACCTAGAGCTCTGAAACTTTAGAAACCTGTTATAGAGCTCAGGTCGATAGTGCACGGTGACTTATGTGGCTCTAGAAGGTTCTCAGACCGATAAACAGCCTCGTACATTTGCAATAACTTCAATTCATTTGGACCATTACGAAAATGATGACATTTAGCAAAGTCCCAGAGTCGCAAGACTAGGTGCATTGAAACTGGCTCGGCCCATAGAGACGGACCCCAACGTTTCTGTCCAATAGCTCATTCAAGAACCCCATAGCAAGGCATGGAAAAAAAAAAGATGTTCAAATGTTCATAGATGACCAGCAGGGTCAAATAATAATAACCACAGTGGTTGTCGAGGGTGCAACAGGTCAACACCTCAGGAGTAAATGTCAGTTGGCTTTTCATAGTCGATCATTCAGATTATCTCTACCGCTCCTGCTGTCTCTAGAGACAGCAGCACGGCCAAGAGGGGACAACATTTGAAGGGGTGTCCACATACTTTTGTATATATAGTGTATGTACACATGTGTGTTGTTGCACCATACCAACGATAAGCCTGTCTTCCCATCACATCATGAAAGGTCATGTTGATGTTCATTTAACCTCTGTCTCTCTCTTCCCATGACTCCTCCCTTTCTCATTTGTTTCTCTCTATCTCTCTGTATCTCTGTCTCATTCTCTCTCTTTATCCTCTCTCTCTCTTTCTCCTCAGATCTCCAGGCTCAAAGCGTCAGTCCACCAGGTAGGTAGAGTATAAATCTACAGTGATTATAGCAGTTCAATATTAGTCAACTTTATTATCCCACATGGAGAAATTCATGTGTCCATACAAACCATTCTAAAACCCAATAACAAGTAGTGTTTTATGGAACTACTAATACTTGTCAACCACAAAGCATTACTGCTGTTAGAATAACAGAATCACTGTCATCATCTGTCCTCACCACTGTGTTTTCCTCTCTGCTGTTTACAGCTGAATACTCAGTCAGACTGGTGAATGGGACCACTTCCTGTTCTGGGACAGTGGAAGTCTTCAATGAAGGAGAGTGGTTGGGTCTATGTTCTAGGTGGTTGGACATGAGAGAAGCTAAGGTTGTGTGTAGAGAGCTGGACTGTGGGAATCCTGTAGCTGAATCTAGAGGACCTCTGGTTGAAGATGGAAGAAGAGGAGTCAGACTATATAGGAGTTGCTATGGAAATGAGTCTTCAATTAGACAGTGTGACATCATAGGAGGACGTGGTGTCTGTAATGGTGAATATTATCATCATGTGACCTGTTCAGGTAAGAGACTGGTCCTACTGAGAGATTTATTTATACATTATACAATATTACCATGTATCATGTTTTATGTGTTTTTAATTCATTTAAATAGAGGGAGAGATGTCAGATGTATTTAAACATTATATTTGTGTTTGTCATATTGGTTTATGGGAGATGTTCATGGGCAGATCATTGTAGTTCAGATGGTACTGAAGTGAAGCTGCCTGATGGATGTCCAGCTGTTTATTTTCTATAAAGTGAAGTGAACTTATTCCTGTCTCCTGCCTGCATTATTCCCAACCCTATCCTGAGTGACTAAGAACCCATTTCTACCTCTTACAGTATCAAACATAGAAAACTACAATTTTTTATCCAACATATTTGTGTTTAGTCCTTGACAGCGTCATCAACAAAACTGATTGAATGTTCAACAAACTCTTTTTCTCCAGAGTCTGTGCGGCTTGTGGATGGAGCTGGTCTCTGCTCTGGGAGAGTGGAGGTGAAGTCCAATCAGTCCTGGGCCTCGGTGTGTGAAGCTGACTTTGACCGGCAGGATGCAGAGGTAGCCTGTAGGGATGTTGGTTGTGGGGCTCCTGCAGCTCTACAGGGGGGGCTCTATGGAGGAGGTGAGGGTCAGACCTGGGATAAAGAGTTCCAGTGTAAAGGCAAAGAGTCCCTTCTCCTGGACTGTGATACCTCAGACAGAAAACACAACACCTGCCTACCTGGTAATGCTGTTGGACTCACCTGCTCAGGTAAGAAACAGTTTGTCACTCAATCAACATTGTTTCTCACCTGGAGTGAAGAATATGAGAGACAATATAGGTGTGTTTTAGTGAGAAAATAGTAAGATTACTGTCTCTCTCTTTTCTTTTCTCAGAGCCTGATGATGTGAGGCTGGTGGGAGGAGGCAGTCGCTGTGCTGGTGGAGTGGAGCGGTACTACCAGGGAGAGTGGAGGACTGTGGGAGCTGACTGGAACCAGGAGGCTATAGCTGCAGTAGTGTGTAGACAGCTGGGTTGTGGCTCCACTGTTTCAGTACTACCTGGAAACACCACTAGAGGGAATGGAGTTTACTGTTCTGGGTCTGAGTCTTCACTGAGGGAGTGTTACAGAAGCTATGATCTCCTTCCTGAACTCACAGTGATCTGCTCAGGTAATAACAAGATACACTATATTGCCAAAAAGTAAGTGGACTTTAGTGGATTCGGCTATTTCAGCACACCTGTTGCTTACAGGTGTATAAAATCAAGCACACAGCCATGCAATCTCCATAGACAAACACCGGCAGTAAAATGTCCTTACTGAAGATATCAGTGACTTTCAACGTGGCACGTCTAGGAGCAACAACGGCTCAGCCGTGAAGTGGTAGACAACACAAGCTCACAGAACGGATCGCCGAGTGTTGAACCACGTAGAGCGTAAAAATAATCCTCTGTTGTAAAACTCACTGCTGAGTTCCACATACTTTTGTCCATGTATTATATCTCCTTCCTGGACTCACAGTGATCTGCTCAGGAAATATCAAGATATTATATTTATATTCAACTGATTTCCTTCATTCATACAACTTCATCTGCACCTCTCATGATGACTGTTTAGCTTGTCAGTCTGCTTTACTAAATAGATCACTCAATCAAGTAGGAATCAAATACAACTTAAATATCCCAGAATGCTTTTGTATTTGAGTGTTATCTCAGTGAACGTCTCTACTCACTACCACAGTCAAAAAGAGAGGAGGGAGGAGGAGAGGAAGAGGGAGAGATGGGAAAGATAAAATATATTTATATCACTGAGTTCTCACCAGTGATGTCATCATAACCAGTAACCTGTTCCTCTCTTGGCCCAGCCCAGTCTGACCCTGACATATAGCATCAGACCTTTTAGTTCAGATGGTACTGAAGTGAAGCTGCCTGATGGATGTCCAGCTGTTTATTTTCTATAAAGTGAAGTGAACTTATTCCTGTCTCCTGCCTGCATTATTCCCATTCCTATCCTGAGTGACTAAGAACCCATTTCTACCTCTTACAGTATCAAACATAGCAAACTACAATCTTTTATCCAACATATTTGTGTTTAGTCCTTGACAGTGTCATCAACAAAACTGATTGAATGTTCAACCAACTCTTTTTCTCCAGAGTCTGTGCGGCTTGTGGATGGAGCTGGTCTCTGCTCTGGGAGAGTGGAGGTGAAGTCCAATCAGTCCTGGGCCTCAGTGTGTGAAGCTGACTTTGACCGGCAGGATGCAGAGGTAGTCTGTGGGGAGCTTGGCTGTGGGGCTCCTGCAGCTCTACAGGGGGGGCTCTATGGAGGAGGTGAGGGTCAGACCTGGGATAAAGAGTTCCAGTGTAAAGGCAAAGAGTCCCTTCTCCTGGACTGTGACACCTCAGACAGAGAAAACAACACCTGCCTACCTGGTAATGCTGTTGGACTCACCTGCTCAGGTAAGAAACAGTTTGTCACTCAGTCAACATTGTTTCTCACCTGGAGTGAAGAATATGAGAGACAATATAGGTGTGTTTTAGTGAAAAAATAGTAAGATTACTGTCTCTCTCTTTTCTCTTCTCAGAGCCTGATGATGTGAGGCTGGTGGGAGGAGGCAGTCGCTGTGCTGGTGGAGTGGACTGGTACGACCAGGGAGAGTGGAGAACTGTGGGAGCTGAGGACATGGACCAGGAGGATGTAGCTGCAGTAGTGTGTCGACAGCTGGGTTGTGGCTCCACTGTTTCAGTACTAACTGGATACACCACTAGAGGGTTTAGAGTTTACTGTTATGGTCCTGAATCTTCACTGAAGGAGTGTGGAAGATCAGATGATCTCTATCCTGGACTCACAGTGATCTGCTCAGGTAATAACAAGATATTATAATTATATTCAACTGATTTCCTTCATTCATACAACTTCCTCTGCACCTCTCATGATGACTGTTTAGCTTGTCAGTCTGCTTTACTAAATAGATCAATCAGTCAAGTAGGAATCACATACAACTTAAATATCCCAGAATGCTTTTGTATTTGAGTGTTATCTCAGTGAACGTCTCTACCCACTACCACTGTCACATGTCATGTTATTGTCATATCTAAATGAGGAAAGTAGTTGAGGAGCTACGTTTTCTTTTTCTCCTCTTGTTCCAGATGTCCTGCTTAAGCCTGATATCAACATATGTTGTCTCAGTGACTGTAGGCCCACTACTCATGTTGCCCTGTGAGGGAGGGTGGCTAGCACTGTTACATGCTGATGTTATTGTCATATCTATAGGAAACTAGGTGAAGAGGTTTTTCTTCTTCTCTTTTATTGTTACAGATCTCCTGGTCCAGCCTGATATCTCCCTGACTGACTCAATGGGAGGGGTCTTCAGGGGCCACCAGGGGCCCGAGATGTTCAGGGGCTACAACTTCACCATCACCTGCTCCATTCAGCCACAGTACCCAGGAGGCTCCTTCTTCCTCACGTTCACCGGCTCCAACAGAACCCAGATCCAGCCAGCTGTCAATCACTCTGCTGCCTTCCTCTTCCCTGCTGCAGATGACTCCCACCAAGGGAACTACAGCTGTGTTTATGACAATTATGTTTTCTCTCATAACTTCTCCTCTGAGAGTGAGCTCCTCTCCCTCACCATCACAGGTAACTGAACATGAACCAGACTTATAACTTTGTCATTGACAGATTTCCCACAGATCTATGTGATGATGATCAGTCCCCTCATCAAAGGTGTTTCTGTTTGCAGCCTCTCCTCTGCCAGCCTTCATCATCAGACACGTTGTAGTGCTGCTGCTCCTACTGACAGCCATCACCACCTCCTACCTGTACTACAAGGTAAAGACATTTACTCAGACGTTACAAGTCATTTAAACTAGAGGGAGAGGGGGAGGAGGAGAGGGTGAGGAGGAGAGAATGGAGATACTAGAGAGTAAATGTCTGACTGTTGATGCTGTGTCTCTCTAGCCCACCAGGAGGCAGAAGAGAGTGAACAGGGTGAGCAGCATGGATCTTTATGTCAATGCCATGGAGATGGTCTCTCTGAGCTCCAGAGCTGAAGCTGGACCGGGAGAGGAGAGAGCAGCCCAGGGGACGGAGTAGGAATAGAATGAAGCTGATCCTACATGCTGATCTTAGGTCAGTTTTGTGTTTTAAATCGATGGTCAGCAGTGGACTGGTGTTTAAAATGTGGTGACAAACCTGAAGTGGTTCTAATTTTAATAACAAGTTCAGAATTAGTTTATCTTTCTAGAACCTTGGAAGAAATCTAAAAGGAGTGACTGCAACCACCATTATTCCTTTTAGTTTGGTTTTTACCACCAGGGTAACATGGGGTTTGGGTAACATGGGGTTCTGGTAACATGGGGTTCGGGTAACATGGGGTTCTGGGTAACATGGGGTTCTGGGTAACATGGGGTTCTGGGTAACATGGGGTTTGGGTAATATGGGGTTTTGGGTAACATGGGGTTTTGGGTAACATGGGGTTTTGGGTAACATGGGGTTTTGGTAACATGCGGTTCTGGGTAACGTGGGGTTCTGGTAACATGGGGTTTGGGTAACATGGGGTTCTGGGTAACATGGTGTTTGGGTAATATGGGGTTTTGGGTAACATGGGGTTTTGGGTAACATGGGGTTTTGGTAACATGGGGTTTGGGGTAACATGGGGTTTTGGGTAACATGGGTTTTGGGTAACATGGGGTTTTGGTAACATGGGGTTCTGGGTAACGTGGGGTTCTGGTAAAATGGGGTTCTGGTAACATGGGGTTCTGGGTAACATGGGGTTCTGGGTAACATGGTTTTGGGTAACATGGGTTTTGGGTAACATGGGGTTTTGGGTAACATGGGGTTTTGGGTAACATGGGTTTTGGGTAACATGGGGTTCTGGGTAACATGGAGTTCTGGTAACATGGGGTTCTGGGTAACGTGGGGTTTGGGTAACGTGGGGTTTGGGTAAAATGGGGTTCGGGTAACAATATTTTTTTTTTGTAACATTGGGTTCTGGGTAACGTGGGGTTCTGGTAACATGGGGTTCTGGGTAACGTGGGGTTCAGGGTAACGTGGGGTTCAGGGTAACGTGGGGTTCTGGGTAACGTGGGGTTCTGGGTAACGTGGGGTTCTGGGTAACATTGGGTTTTGGTAACGTGGGGTTCTGGTAACATGGGGTTCTGGGTAACGTGGGGTTCTGGGTAACATTGGGTTTTGGTAACGTGGGGTTCTGGTAACATGGGGTTCTGGGTAACATGGGGTTTTGGGTAACGTGGGGTTTTGGGTAACGTGGGGTTTTGGGTAACATGGGGTTCTGGTAACATGGGGGTTCTGGTAACATGGGTTTTGGGTAACATGGGGTTTGGGTAACATGGGTTTTTGGTAACATGGGTTTTGGGTAACATGGGGTTTTGGGTAACGTGGGGTTTTGGGTAACATGGCGTTTTGGGTAACATGGGGTTTTGAGTAACCTGGGGTTTTGAGTAACATGGGGTTTTGGGTAACATGGGGTTTTGGGTAACGTGGGGTTTTGGGTAACGTGGGATTTTGGGTAACGTGGGGTTCAGGGTAACATGGGGTTCAGGGTAACATGGGGTTCAGGGTAACATGGGGTTCTGTGAAACATGGGGTTCTGTGAAACATGGGGTTCTGGGTAACATGGGGTTCTGGGTAACATGGGGTTCTGGGTAACATGGGGTTCTGGGTAACATGGGGTTTTGGGAAACATGGGGTTTTGGGAAACATGGTGTTTGGGTAACATGGGGTTTTGATAATTTTAAGAGAGTAGCTCAATTACGTCTGTTTGGTGTTCCAGAATGTATTGCTTTTTGATTTCTGCTTTTGTCTTCAGGTCTTTGTCTTATTTAGTGTCTCTTAGATTCTTTATCTTATTTAGTGTCTCTTAGAATCTTTATCTTATTTAGTGTCTCTTAGATTCTTTATCCTTTGTAGTGTTCTCTTAGATTCTTTATCTTATTTAGTGTCTCTTAATCTTTATCTTATTTAGTTTCTCTTAGATTCTTTATCTTATTTAGTGTCTCTTAGATTCTTTATCTTATTTAGTGTCTCTTAGATTCTTTATCTTATTTAGTGTCTCTTAGATTCTTTATCTTATTTAGTGTCTCTTAGAATCTTTATCTTATTTAGTGTCTCTTAGATTCTTTATCTTATTTAGTGTCTCTTAGATTCTTTATCTTATTTAGTGTCTCTTAGATTCTTTATCTTGTAGTGTTTCCATTATTAGTCCAGGTATTATTATAATCATGTTCATTCTTTGTGTTTTGAAAAAATAAATAAGAGGTAATTTTGGTTTGTTATTGTTGTTTACATCTCATGATGTTATTGATTATAAATGTTATGATATTGATTAGGATGTAGATTATTGTTATGATGTTGTTAGTAGTATATAGATAATGATGTTATTGATTATAAATGTTATGATATTGATTACGATGTAGATTATTGTTATGATGTTGTTAGTAGTATAGAAATAATTATGTTATTGATTGTAATTGTTATGAGATTTATTATTATGTAGATTTTTGTTAAGTTGCTTTCTAAACTGCCATGTAATCAACTTTATGCTTTTAATAAAATCACTGTCTGTCAGTCTTGTGTGATTCCCCTCTTTGGACAGACTACAACATACAGTATGAATTAACTGAGATCAGTCTGTGTGATTCCCCTATTGGACAGACTACAACATACAGTATGAATTAAGATCAGTCTGTGTGATTCCCCTCTTGGACAGACTACAACATACAGTATGAATTAACTGAGATCAGTCTGTGTGATTCCCCTCTTGGACAGACTACAACATACAGTATGAATTAACTGAGATCAGTCTGTGTGATTCCCCTCTTGGACAGACTACAACATACAGTATGAATTAACTGAGATCAGTCTGTGTGATTCCCCTCTTGGACAGACTACAACATACAGTATGAATTAACTGAGATCAGTCTGTGTGATTCCCCTCTTGGACAGACTACAACATACAGTATGAATTAACTGAGATCAGTCTGTGTGATTCCCCTCTTGGACAGACTACAACATACAGTATGAATTAACTGAGATCAGTCTTGTGTGATTCCCCTCTTGGACAGACTACAACATACAGTATGAATTAACTGAGATCCGTCTGTGATTCCCCTCTTGGACAGACTACAACATACAGTATGAATTAACTGGTCATACATTTGGCAGGAGGTTAGGAAGTGCATCTCAGTTTCCACCTCATTTTGTGGGCTGTGTGCACATAGCCTGTCTTCTCTTGAGAGCCAGGTACCCACCTGTATATAGTCCTGCTATTGTTATTTTACTGCTGCTCTTTAATTACTTTTTACTCTTTAATTACTTGTTACTTTAATTTCTTATCCATATTTTTATAACTGCAGTGTTGATTAGGGGCTCGTAACTAATACAATTTGATTTGATTTGAGGTCTGCCCTCGGCGGCCTTTCTCAATAGCAAGGTTAACTCACTGAGTCTGTACATAGTCAAAGCTTCCTTAAGTTTGGGTCAGTGACAGTGGTCAGGTATTCTGCCACTGTGTACTCTCTGTTTAGGGTCACTACCAGTGGTCAGGTATTCTGCCACTGTGTACTCTCTGTTTAGGGTCAGTGACAGTGGTCAGGTATTCTGCCACTGTGTACTCTCTGTTTAGGGCCAGTGACAGTGGTCAGGTATTCTGCCACTGTGTACTCTCTGTTTAGGGTCAGTCACAGTGGTCAGGTATTCTGCCACTGTGTACTCTCTGTTTAGGGCCAGTGACAGTGGTCAGGTATTCTGCCACTGTGTACTCTCTGTTTAGGGTCAGTCACAGTGGTCAGGTATTCTGCCACTGTGTACTCTCTGTTTAGGGTCAGTCACAGTGGTCAGGTATTCTGCCACTGTGTACTCTCTGTTTAGGGTCAGTACCAGTGGTCAGGTATTCTGCCACTGTGTACTCTCTGTTTAGGGTCAGTCACAGTGGTCAGGTATTCTGGGTGGGTGGGTCGGTCGGTCGGTCGACTCACACGGTCGGTCGGTCGGTCTCACTCTTTCTGTCTGTCTTTCTGTCTCTCTCTCTCTCACACACAGATGACGGGCTAATACTAACACCTGCTAATTCAAACAGTGATAAAATACAAACAAACAAAGAGACAGAAGAGGAGATGTCACGCTCGTCGTAAGAATTATCGGACCAAGGTGCAGCGTGATGTGGTTTCCACATGTTTATTAACTGAAACGCACAAAAACAATAAACGAAACGTGAAGACAATGGAGTGCTCACAGGCAACTACACATAAACAAGATCCCACAAACACAGGTGTGAAAAATAACTTAAATATGATCCCCAATTGCCTCTATTTGGGAATCATACAAAACACCAACATAGAAAAAACAAAAATAGAACACAACATAGACATAGATATACTAGATCACCCGCTAGACATGCCCTGACCTACAACACCATAGAGAAACAATGGAAATCTTGCTTGTTTGTAGGTGACCAAATACTTATTTTCCACCACAATTTGCAAATTAATTAATTAAAAATCCTACAATGTGATTTGCTGGATTTTTTCTCTCTCATTTTGTCTGTCATAGTTGAAGTGTACCTATGATAAAAATTACAGGCCTCTCTCATCTTTTTAAGTGGGAGAACTTGCACAATTGGTGGCTGACTAAATACTTTTTTGCCCCACTGTATATTGATTGATTGGTTGAAGTGGTGCTGGGCTGGGGAAACGTCTGCATACCTGGTCTGGGGAAACGTCTGCATACCTGGTCTGGGGAAACGTCTGCATACCTGGGCTGGGGAAACGTCTGCATACCTGGGCTGGGGAAACGTCTGCATACCTGGGCTGGGGAAACGTCTGCATACCTGGGCTGGGGAAACGTCTGCATACCTGGACTGGGGAAACGTCTGCATACCTGGGCTGGGGAAACGTCTGCATACCTGGGCTGGGGAAACGTCTGCATACCTGGGCTGGGGAAACGTCTGCATACCTGGGCTGGGGAAACGTCTGCATATCTGGGCTGTTCCCCAATAATCTCTCCTTTCTCCCAAAGTGTGCACTTGTTCACTCCCCTTCATGGACAGGATTTGACAAGAATTGATTAGTTTGGAAACTCATTCTATAACCTACGCCTTCACCAATCCAATGCTTTTACACTTTATGGGGAGTAGTGAACGAGTGCACATGTCAGGAAGCAGTAAATACTTTTGGGACGCACTCCTGGCCCAGGCCGGAGGATCTCCAACTTGACCTCTTGGCAAAGGGAGCCTATAAATTCTGTGGTGCTCTATTCTGGAATATTAACTGGCGTTTGTCGCCCCCTTGTGGAAAGAACCTCTTATTTATCTGGCTCTATATAGAGACCTCTGCAGTTTGTACCTCGCAGCACACCGTACAAATATTCGAGGTTAAACTCTTATATTACTGTTCTGCTAGCAGCAGGATAATATGCTGGCAGCACAACAGCAGAATATTTTCTTCTAAATAAGAGTCCCCCTGCAAAGACAAGCTCAACTTTGAGAATAGCGATTATTTTACTGCTGTAGTGGAGTACAACACTTTTTCACAGCATTGCAACCACTTTTTAAACAAATAAATGGATAATTTTACATATTTTAATATTGTATTATTTGTACCAGCATTTCTTTTGAAAGTTTCCAAACTAAATACTGGTATGTTGAAAGCTGTTGTGTAGGTCAGTGGTGTAGTGCTGCCTGGAGAAGTGGGTACACAGTACTCTAATTTAGTAAAACATTTTCCAAACGGCCCAGAGAAGGAAAGGCACCCTGTGTGAAAAGCATGAGAAACAGTGACATACACTCTGAATGACCTAAAATGATGAATCCCATATTGGTCTTTCACAGTCAGGCCAACCCAAGCTGTACTGTTCAGTAGGATAATAGTAGACCAACCCAAGCTGTACTGTTCAGTAGGATAATAGTAGACCAACCCAAGCTGTATTGTTCAGTAGGATAATAGTAGACCAACCCAGGCTGTACTGTTCAGTAGGATAATAGTAGACCAACCCAAGCTGTACTGGTCAGTATGATAATAGTAGACCAACCCAAGCTGTACTGTTCAGTAGGATAATAGTAGACCAACCCAAGCTGTACTGTTCAGTAGGATAATAGTAGACCAACCCAAGCTGTACTGTTCAGTAGGATAATAGTAGGCCAACCCAAGCTGTACTGGTCAGTATGATAATAGTAGACCAACCCAAGCTGTACTGTTCAGTAGGATAATAGTAGACCAACCCAAGCTGTACTGTTCAGTAGGATAATAGTAGACCAACCCAAGCTGTACTGTTCAGTAGGATAATAGTAGACCAACCCAAGCTGTACTGTTCAGTAGGATAATAGTAGACCAACCCAAGCTGTACTGTTCAGTAGGATAATAGTAGACCAACCCAAGCTGTACTGTTCAGTAGGATAATAGTAGACCAACCCAAGCTGTACTGTTCAGTAGGATAATAGTAGACCAACCCAAGCTGTACTGTTCAGTAGGATAATAGTAGACCAACCCAAGCTGTACTGTTCAGTAGGATAATAGTAGACCAACCTAAGCTGTACTGTTCAGTAGGATAATAGTAGGCCAACACAAACTGTACTGGTCAGTAGGATAATAGTAGGCCAACCCAGGCTGTACTGGTCAGTAGGATAATAGTAGACCAACCCAAGATGTACTGTTCAGTAGGATAATAGTAGACCAACCCAAGCTGTATTTGTCAGTAGGATAATAGAAGACCAACCCAAGCTGTACTGTTCAGTAGGATAATAGTAGACCAACCCAAGCTGTACTGTTCAGTAGGATAATAGTAGACCAACCCAAGCTGTACTGTTCAGTAGGATAATAGTAGACCAACCCAAGCTGTACTGTTCAGTAGGATAATAGTAGACCAACCCAAGCTGTACTGTTCAGTAGGATAATAGTAGACCAACCCAAGCTGTACTGTTCAGTAGGATAATAGTAGACCAACCTAACCTGTACTGTTCAGTAGGATAATAGTAGACCAACCCAAGCTGTACTGTTCAGTAGGATAATAGTAGACCAACCCAAGCTGTACTGTTCAGTAGGATAATAGTAGACCAACCCAAGCTGTACTGTTCAGTAGGATAATAGTAGACCAACCCAAGCTGTACTGTTCAGTAGGATAATAGTAGACCAACCCAAGCTGTACTGTTCAGTAGGATAATAGTAGACCAACCCAAGCTGTACTGTTCAGTAGGATAATAGTAGACCAACCCAAGCTGTACTGTTCAGTAGGATAATAGTAGACCAACCCAAACTGTACTGGTCAGTAGGATAATAGTAGACCAACCCAAGCTGTACTGTTCAGTAGGATAATAGTAGACCAACCCAAGCTGTACTGTTCAGTAGGATAATAGTAGACTTCCCAAGCTGTACTGTTTAGTAGGATAATGGTAGGCCAATCTAACCTGTACTGCTCAGTAGGATAATAGTAGACCAACCCAAGCTGTACTGTTCAGTAGGATAATAGTAGGCATTTTATTGACACAGAGAAACTGAGTCAGAATTTCACAAATTCAGAATTTTTCTAATTTTTTCGGGTTTTTGTTCTCAAAGTCAGACTTTTTTTTAACATAAAAACAATGCAATTGTTCTAAGTCCATAACAATACTTAAACCAATCAGGAGACCACTTTTGAGGTTTGGGGAAAATCTAAGAAATGTACATTTTTGAGAGTAGTTCCCCTTTAATTGAAGTGTGCAGGCACCTAGCACTATTGTTGGATTAGCAGTGTTTCTGTAGTACAGGCACCTAGCACTATTGTTGGATTAGCAGTGTTTCTGTAGTACAGGCACCTAGCACTATTGTTGGATTAGCAGTGTTTCTGTAGTACAGGCACCTAGCACTATTGTTGGATTAGCAGTGTTTCTGTAGTACAGGCACCTAGCACTATTGTTGGATTAGCAGTGTTTCTGTAGTACAGGCACCTAGCACTATTGTTGGATTAGCAGTGTTTATATAGTACAGACACCTAGCACTATTGTTGGATTAGCAGTGTTTCTGTAGTACAGACACCTAGCACTATTGTTGGATTAGCAGTGTTTCTGTAGTATAGACACCTGGCACTATTGTTGGATTAGCAGTGTTTCTGTAGTACAGACACCTAGCACTATTGTTGGATTAGCAGTGTTTCTGTAGTACAGGCACCTAGCACTATTGTTGGATTAGCAGTGTTTATATAGTACAGGCACCTAGCACTATTGTTGGATTAGCAGTGTTTATATAGTACAGGCACCTAGCACTATTGTTGAACTGGCAGTGTTTCTGTAGTACATTAATCTTATGTTTATTTGACTCTGATGATAAAGAAATAGAAAATATTCCTGTAAAGGACTGTGTTAAATATTTAGGAATACATCTGTCAAAAAACCAGTCAGACAACATATGAATTTCTCTCCTAAAATTAAGAAAACCCAAAATATATTTAATAATTGTCTACAAAGAGATCTTTCTATACTTGGGAGAGTATTCTGTCCAAGGCAGAGGGACTGTCTGGTTTTGTGTACCCCTCATCTTTGTTTGTAAATCCTGCTACTTGTAAAGAGATCAATAAGACCTTTCTTGACTTCATCTGGAAAAATAAGTCTCACAAACTAAAGAAGTCAGTCCTCTGTAATAAAAGAGCTGAAGGAGGTCTGGAAGTGTTGGACTTTGTGACATAAAAACACTTTCAAGATCAACTGGTTGACAAGATGTTTGATCAACACTGATTCAATATGGTATTTCATTCCAAATAATGTGTTTCATAAGGTGGGAGGTCTTCAATTTTTACTGAAATGTCATTATATTCCTGAAAGATTACCCGCTAAATTGGCTAGGTTTCACCAACAAGCTTTAAGGCCTGGAAAATATGTTTCCTACACAATTAGGAGCTCTTTTTTTAAGCTCTTTTGTGGAATAATTCAGACATAACTGGAAGGAATAAGTCATTGTTCTACCCCAACTGGCACGAGAGGAATAATGACTTTGTTCTTGATGTTTTCGACAACAGAGGTAATATTCTTACATATGAACAATTTATAACATTGAAAGAGTTTCCAATTCCTTTCAGTGTTTATTTCTGTGATCAAAGCCGTTCCCAGTGGTCTAACTACACTCATGAAAACTCATCTTAGCTTTGGTAATGATCACAAAGTTTATCCAGAACTCAGATTGGAAGGCGTGGGCTTACTTGAGAAATCTTGTTGTAATACATATATAAGACAAATTCTTCATTCACAAAACCAACTTCCACCGAGAGGAAAATGTTTCTGGAACATGCTTATTATTCCTGACATTGTCTGGAAAAATGCCTGGTTAAGGAATTACAAATATTGTATACCAAACAAAGTTAAGGAAGTGCACTTTAAAATTTTACATAAGATACTGTATATCCATGTAATTCTATGATATCCAAATTTGTGGCTGTTTAATGATATTTGCGTTTTCTGTGAAAAAAAGGTGAGAATCTGTCCCACTTGTTCTTTAATGTAAATTTGTGACAGAATTTTGGGAAAACCTTGAAAAATACTTATTTACCATTATGAACACGACCCATGTTTTTGACATGAAAGATATAATTGTCACGAATCCCGCTTCCTGAGTCTGTTTTTGCCTGTGTTCTGTCCTGGAGTGTTTTTTCCGGTGTCCTGGAACGCACCCTGTCTGGTTGCCGGGCGACGTAGCTGGTTGGGAGATCTCTGATTTACCGCACCTGTATCCAATCCGCTATCTGCACACCTGGTCCTGATCATCACCCCTCCACTTCATAAGCACTGACCTGACATCCATTCCCTGCCGGATCGTTAGCCATGAACAGTATGTTCACCTAATAATCCCCAGTTTACAATTGGCTCATTCATCCCCCTCCTCTCCCCTGTAACTATTCCCCAGGTCGTTGCTGCAAATGAGAACGTGTTCTCAGTCAACTTACCTGGTAAAATAACGGTAAATAAAAAAATGTCGTGCCAGCGTATCAGCCTCCATTTTGATAGAGTTTGTTTTGTTGTTTTGTACGTCTTGCTTGCCTTGAACTTACCTCCGTTCTCTCTGTCTACAGTCATTCACCCGGAACACTCATTCCATCCCTACCTGGTCGTCGGTGGCTTCTGTTACTCCCTTGGATCTGCCAATTCAATCCCATCAACTCAACTCCGCTGCACGCTCCGCTACCTGGATCTTTCTATCTCTACACTTAAACTTGTAAATAAATACTCACCTTCGTCTTACTCTCCTTGTCCTGGTCTGCTTCTGGGTTCTACGTTAGAAAACCGTGACAATAATATGTTACTATTGCAATGATAACAAGACCAATGAAATGATTGTTCATTTTTTAAATTCTTGTTGCCAAATACTTTATACACAAACAAATTCCAAAATTCTATACCAAAATTACACATTTTTCTGATTGAATGAAACTATTTTATTAAAACATTAATCCTAGTGAATAACAAGAACTGAATCATTATAGATTTTTCAGAGTGATTACAACTACACTAGAATAGTTCATTATTTATATTTTTTGTATGTTTTAGTATTTTCTCGTTAATACCTGTGTTCTGTTTTGTATGATGTAACAATGTAAATTGTAGATCTGCATTTTGAATAAAAAAATATATAAATCAAATCAAATATAAAAAGAGGCACTTCTGCTGCGTCTCTTTCTGCTGACTGGAGTGGGCAACGCAGTTGAGGAACCAAAAGTTTATTTTCATTTATTTCATAAAAGTGTAATATTATATTAAGTCGTTCAAAGAGAAGCATGTGTTGATTGATTCGTGTTTAATGAGTGATAATTTAAAACAAACTTTAGACCCACTACATATTTACATTGAACCATAGTTCTGACATGGATCATTTTGACCCCAGAGCCATATCTTTTACCAGAGCCAAAATGTGGTTTATTCCATTTTTCATGACTTTGTCAATCAACTTGTTCTTAATACATCTAAATCATGGTTTAGTGTTTCTGTATCAATATGGACTTTTAACAAATTCAAATCCTTTGTATTCCTACTACAATGTTAAAACATTCTACATTGTGACATCATTCAAATATTCTACATTGTGACATTTCATTGATATCATGAAACAACTACTTCATGTATGTATTTTCTGATGTTTGATCAGAGATCTTTTATCAGAGTATCTCTTGTGACATTGATCACAGCTATGAAGTTTCTCTCCTGTGTGTGTTCTCTGGTGTGATACCAGGCTGCTTGACTGAATAAAACTCTTCCCACATTGACTACAGCTATAAGATTTCTCTCCTGTGTGTGTTCTCTGGTGTATAGTCAGATGGCTAGATGTAACAAAACTCTTCCCACATTGATCACAGCTATAAGGTTTCACTCCTGTGTGTATTTTCTGGTGTGATTTTAAATCTGTTGAACTAATAAAACTCTTTCCGCAGTCAGAACAGTGGTAAGGTTTCTCTCCGGTGTGTGCTCTCAGATGTACTATCAGGCAGCTTGAGTGATTAAACCTCTTCCCACATTGAGTACAGTTAAAAGGTTTCTCTACTATGTGTATTTTCTGGTGTGATTTTAAATCTGTTGAACTAATAAAACTCTTTCCGCAGTCAGAACAGTGGTAAGGTTTCTCTCCGGTGTGTGCTCTCAGATGTACTATCAGGCAGCTTGTGTGAATAACATTTTCCCACATTGATCACAGCTATAAGGTTTCTCTCCAGTGTGAATTCTCATGTGTACTTTTAGTGATTCTGATCTTAAGTAACTCTTCCCACAATCAAAACAGTGGTGAGATTTCTCTCCTGTGTGTACTCGCTGGTGTATTTTAAGTTCTGATGAAGATTTGCAACCTTTCCCACAGTCAGAGCAGCAGTGAGATTTCTTCCCTGTGGGTCTCCGCTGGTGTTTCTTGAGGTGTTCTGATCGGGAGGGACTCTTCTCTGCCTCGTCAGCTTCATGATGTTGTTGAGGCTACCCAGAGGATCCACGATAGTCACGTCTCTCTCCTGTGTGAACAACAAGTCAGAGAGATGGTTAAAGGCCCACAACAGCAGAAATCCACTGTAACAGGTGATGCCAACAGCGTAGTCATGATGTTGTACAACAATTGACGTCTGTAATGAATGTTAAAATTACTTGACAGTTGTCTTAAGACAGTCAAGTGAGCAACAATAGTCATATTTAGTCTTTTTTTCACATTAGTAGTAACATCAATGATTTTAGGCTAGAAAAAAGTAAAAGTTGTTGAAATCCTAAGCAGTGTGCCAGATGACTTTTGGTCTCCAATATAGGCCCCTTTCTGTGTTTTCTAAAATTGCGACAAGGGCGATGCACATGCAATTTGGTTGCAGAAACACCTCCCTTCTAATGCAGAAACCACTAGTTGTGGATGTTGTATATCTGCCTGGAGCAAAAAAGGTGAGCAAAGATTTGAGTTTTTCCACAATGTATTTATTCTGAATATGACAACACACTATCAGTGCAAGATCAGGAGTGCTACTCAAGGAAACTCACATTAAGCTCTGTGTCTATTCACTAATTCACCACCGTGGGGGAAAACTCAGGGGACTTCTCATAGGCTGACAGCAAATATAGCCTCCATTTACAGGTTACTTATGAGTGCATTTCACACTACTTTGGATTATAATTGTAAGGTTCATTTGAATGTCCTGATTAATATAATGTTTATGTTATTGTCGAAAATGTACTACTTAATATTTAAAAACGACTTCAACCAGTAAAATGCTCTTTGGCTAGTTTTCCATCAGCCGGACAATGAGGGTCTGTCCACTAAGCGTATGCCAAAATGTTCTATAATCTCACCTAACAATAACATAGACCTACTGTAGGACCCATAACTTCACCTAACAATAACATAGACCTACTGTAGGACCCATAACTTCACCTAACAATAACATAGACCTACTGTAGGACCCATAACTTCACCTAACAATAACATAGACCTACTGTAGGACCCATAACTTCACCTAACAATAACATAGACCTACTGTAGGACCCATAACTTCACCTAACAATAACATAGACCTACTGTAGGACCCATAACTTCACCTAACAATAACATAGACCTACTGTAGGACCCATAACTTCACCCGACAACAACATAGACCTACTGTAGGACCCATAACTTCACCTAACAATAACATAGACCTACTGTAGGACCCATAACTTCACCTAACAATAACATAGACCGACTGTAGGACCCATAACTTCACCTAACAATACCATAGACCTACTGTAGGACCCATAACGTCACCTAACAATAACATAGACCGACTGTAGGACCCATAACTTCACCTAACAATAACATAGACCGACTGTAGGACCCATAACTTCACCCGACAACAACATAGACCTACTGTAGGACCCATAACTTCACCCGACAACAACATAGACCTACTGTAGGACCCATAACTTCACCTAACAATAACATAGACCTACTGTAGGACCCATAACTTCACCTAACAACAACATAGACCTACATAGACCTACTGTAGGACCCATAACTTCACCTAACAACAACATAGATCTACTGTAGGACCCATAACTTCACCTAACAATAACATAGACCTACTGTAGGACCCATAACTTCACCTAACAACAACATAGACCTACTGTAGGACCCATAACTTCACCTAACAATAACATAGACCTACTGTAGGACGCAGAACTTCACCTAACAATAACATAGACCTACTGTAGGACCCAAAACTTCACCTAACAATAACATAGACCTACTGTAGGACCCAACACTTCACCTAACAATAACATAGACCTACTGTAGGACCCATAACTTCACCTAACAATAACATAGACCTAATGTAGGACCCATAACTTCACCCGACAACAACATAGACCTACTGTAGGACCCATAACTTCACCTAACAATAACATAGACCGACTGTAGGACCCATAACTTCACCCGACAACAATATAGACCTACTGTAGGACCCATAACTTCACCCGACAACAACATAGACCTACTGTAGGACCCATAACTTCACCTAACAATAACATAGACCTACTGTAGGACCCAAAACTTCACCTAACAATAACATAGACCTACTGTAGGACCCAACACTTCACCTAACAATAACATAGACCTACTGTAGGACCCATAACTTCACCTAACAATAACATAGACCTAATGTAGGACCCATAACTTCACCCGACAACAACATAGACCTACTGTAGGACCCATAACTTCACCTAACAATAACATAGACCGACTGTAGGACCCATAACTTCACCCGACAACAACATAGACCTACTGTAGGACCCATAACTTCACCCGACAACAACATAGACCTACTGTAGGACCCATAACTTCACCTAACAACAACATAGATCTACTGTAGAACCCATAACTTCACCCGACAACAACATAGACCTACTGTAGGACCCATAACTTCACCTAACAACAACATAGACCTACTGTAGGACCCATAACTTCACCTAACAACAACATAGACCTACTGTAGGACCCAGAACTTCACCTAACATTAACATAGACCTACTGTAGGACCCATAACTTCACCTAACAACAACATAGATCTACTGTAGAACCCATAACTTCACCCGACAACAACATAGACCTACTGTAGGACCCATAACTTCACCCGACAACAACATAGACCTACTGTAGGACCCATAACTTCACCTAACAATAACATAGACCTAGATTTATAAATCATTTAATATTTCAGGTGAAACATGGAAACTAAAATGTCTGTCATGACATTTCATAACCTGATCACCAGATAATTTTGTGAATAATCCCACTAGGCTACTCTGTAATGTGTTGTCATTCTAAATGTCCTGAATGAAGGAAAATAGCTCTGTGTGTTGTGCAATAGCCTATCCATCAAGTAACAGTTCTCTACAGATGAGCTAAGTATCTCCGTGTCCAAACAGAGTAACGAGACCCTACTGTAAATCAAGCAGAGAGTAACACATTTTAAACATCAATTTGTTTGGGATATTGGATCCAACGTTGAGCACGGCATAACTGTCTTTACCGGTGTAATGAATGAAGAAGCACATCTGACTCCTGATGATCAACCTCCTCCTTCACATTTGACTCCTGATGATCAACCTCCTCCTTCACATCTGACTCCTGATGATCAACCTCCTCCTTCACATCTGACTCCTGATGATCAACCTCCTCCTTCACATCTGACTCCTGATGATCAACCTCCTCCTTCACATCTGACTCCAGTGATCAATCCAGAGCGTCTTCTTTTTGGGGGGGAATCCCGATGGACGTCCTCGAATAGGCCGTCATCACGACCACCACCCACAAGTTAATTGTCATTCAGGTTATCAATAGGAAGAGCATCAGCAATATGTCCTGTCTGGTAACTTGTCTCGTTCAATGGATTTACATTGGCAGGTGCACAGGGAGAAACCCCATTAAAAAAACTCAGTCGATCTCAAACTGCGGAAAAACTTTTGGAAGTCTTTATCAAAGTCTGTGGCCTGTGATGTTGGGACAAATGATAGTCCCTTATTATACAAGCGACAAAGTTCACAAATTCTACAGCACAACGGCAGAGTCATGGAGACTTTTGACTGGTACCATTATTTTCTCATGCAATTACAGTAGGTTGTACCCAATTGGTTCTCTCTCTAGGTCATGTCAGTAGGTTACAGTAGGTTGTACCCAATTGGTTTTCTCTCTAGGTCGTGTCAGTAGGTTACAGTAGGTTGTACCCAATTGGTTCTCTCTCTAGGTCGTGTCAGTAGGTTACAGTAGGTTGTACCCAATTGGTTCTCTCTCTAGTGAAAACAATTATCAACCCAATGTGTAAAGTGTTGAATTTGGTCAACAACAAAATGAATGGCTTATTTGCTACGTGAGGTTTACTTGATCTAACAGAAGTGTCGTAATTCTTAAATTGTTATGTGGACACGTGACATACCGACAACTTTGATAAAAAACACTATAGGAGTTGTCTCCAGATCGCTATGCATATTCATGCTAGTAGCTTAGCATCTCTCTCCATTGAATACAGGCGGTTGACGACAACAACCCTCATAGAATATAAACAATAGATAACAATAATAATAAGATCCACCAATCCAAAGAAAGGATAGGCGGGAGCTAGACAACCCACAGTGCCGCTTTGTGAACAACGACTCCGCTTGTTAGGGCAGAGACTTCTTGTCAGTATATCCATCATCTTCGGTGTAGCCAACCCAACTCTCGCATGGCACTATTGGGGGGCACTGTGTGTATTAAATCATAACTACATTAAAATCACTACATGCCGTGGCCCCCAGATAGACCCTTCTCAAACATATATGTTAAGTCACTTTTTGAAAACGGAACGGAGAAAACAAGGGGTAGCTTGCTCTCTACGTCGTCTGATTCTAGACATATCAGTCATCATCCTCGGGCCCTCCCTTGATGAGGTATTGACGAGCCAACTCCGAATACCCAAAGTGAAAACCCAATTTAAGGCGGTACTTACTGATGTAAATCAGATCTCCTACCTCCACCTCTTCATCTTTCAATGTGACAGAAATCTCCCCTTCCTTCTTCACGTCAAAAACGGCATCCTCTTTCTCACCCTCCTCTTTCACTGTGAACACTTCTTCCTCTTTCACTGTAACAGCCTCGCCCTCAATTTATTTTTTAACTGTGACATCCTCCTCTTCCTTCTCCTCTTTCACGACAATGTTCAGCCCCAGAGCTTCTTTCTCCGTCCAACAGACGGAGGAGAGAAGCTTAGTGACCTCATGTTCGGTGATGTTAGCTAGCTAGCTATCATTAGCGACTAAGCTAGTGCTAATTTAACCAGCCAGCTACTATATCTGACTAATAAAAAATAACGTCATATTAAATTAAATAGGTTAACAAGTAGATACGATAGAAGTGTGTCTAAAACACAGCAGCTAATATACACCGAAAGCGTAAAAACAGCTTGAATATTCGGCTACGTTGGCTAGCAAGCTACCGAGGTGGTTGAATTGTTGTTTTGATGGACCGTCCACTACATTATACGTCACGATAGCAGCATCGCTGGCTCTGCTGACTGGAGTGGGAAATGCAGAGAGCAACATCGCCGTCTGCTGACTGGAGTGGGAAATGCAGTTGAGGAAAATATTATTTTAAATGGATTTCATTAAATAATACTATTATATTGAGACATACAAAGACAGGAATGTGTTGATTGATTAGTGCGAATACATTTTATTTTACTACAGCACATTTAAGGCAGTTCATTATGTCAAACTAAATCTAAATAAGTAGCCAGCTACTGTCAGTCTATACTGCTCCTACAGGGTGTAACAATACATCATGTAGATGTATATAATGAACAGACTAGGTCTATACTGCTCTTACACAGTGTAACAATACATCATGTTGATGTATATAATGAACAGACTAGGTCTATACTGCTCCTACAGGGTGTAACAATACATCATGTAGATGTATATAATGAACAGACTAGGTCTATACTGCTCCTACATGGTGTAACAATACATCATGTAGATGTATATAATGAACAGACTAGGTCTATACTGCTCCTACATGGTGTAACAATACATCATGTAGATGTATATAATGAACAGACTAGGTCTATACTGCTCCTACATGGTGTAACAATACATCATGTAGATGTATATAATGAACAGACTAGGTCTATACTGCTCCTACATGGTGTAACAATACATAATGTAGATGTATATAATGAACAGACTAGGTCTATACTGCTCCTACATGGTGTAACAATACATCATGTAGATGTACACTACCGTTCAAAAGTTGGGGTCACTTAGAAATGTCCTTGTTTTTTAAAGAAAATCACATTTTTTGTCCAATAAAATAAATTCAAATTGATCAGAAAAACAGTGTAGACATTGTTAATGTTGTAAATGACTATTGCAGCTGGAAACGGCTGATTGTTTTATGGAATATCTACATAGGCGTACAGAGGCCCATTATCAGCAACCATCACTCCTGTGTTACAATGGCATGTTGTGTTAGCTAATCCAAGTTTATCATTTTAAAATGCTAATTGATCATTAGAAAACCCTTTTGCAATAATAATAGCACAGCTGAAAACTGTTGTGCTGATTAAACAAAGCTTTTGTAAACAGTGTGCGGGTCGTCTTGTTCTTTAACAAAGCTTTTGTAAACAGTGTGCAGGTCTTCTTGTTCTTTAACAAAGCTTTTGTAAACAGTGTGCGGGTCTTCTTGTTCTTTAACAAAGCTTTTGTAAACAGTGTGCGGGTCTTCTTGTTCTTTAACAAAGCTTTTGTAAACAGTGTGCAGGTCTTCTTGTTCTTTAACAAAGCTTTTGTAAACAGTGTGCAGGTCTTCTTGTTCTTTAACAAAGCTTTTGTAAACAGTGTGCGGGTCTTCTTGTTCTTTAACAAAGCTTTTGTAAACAGTGTGCAGGTCTTCTTGTTCTTTAACAAAGCTTTTGTAAACAGTGTGCAGGTCTTCTTGTTCTTTAACAAAGCTTTTGTAAACAGTGTGCGGGTCTTCTTGTTCTTTAACAAAGCTTTTGTAAACAGTGTGCAGGTCTTCTTGTTCTTTAACAAAGCTTTTTTAACAATCAGGCAGTAGAACAACAATAATCATCACCTCTTGACCCTCTTCCCTCCCCTTAACATTCAGACCCTGTCAGTGTGCCAGGTGGACATTGGGTTTGATTCAGACCCTGTCAGTGTGCCAGGTGGACATTGGGTTTGATTCAGACCCTGTCAGTGTGCCAGGTGGACCGACCGACCGACCGACCGACCTACCTACCTACTAGTCACCTCTCGACCGACCTCTCGACCGACCTCTCGACCGACCGACCTCTCGACCGACCGACCGACCGACCGACCGACCGACCGACCGACCTACCTACCTACCTACCTGCCTGCCTGCCTACCTACCTACCTACCTACCTACCTACCTACCTACCTACCTACCTACCTACCTACCTACCTACCTACCTACCTACCTACCTACCTACCTACCTACCTACCTACCTACCTACCTACCTACCTACCTACCTACCTACCTACCTACCTACCTACCTACCTACCTAACAGTACCTCCTCTCCCTTTCTCCCATCCTCCTCTTCTCTCTCTCCTCTTTTATCCACCTCTCCTCCCTCTCCTCTCCCTTTCTCCCATCCTCCTCTTCTCTCTCTCCTCTTTTCTCCCCCTCTCCCCCCTCTCCTCTTCTCCTTCCTCTCCCCTTCATCTTTTATTCACTGACTTCTCACCAGTGATGTCATCATAACCAGTAACCTTTTCCTCTCTTGGCCCAGCCCCGTCTGACCCTGACATATAGTATCAGGCCTGTTGAGTTGACTTGGGTAACAGACCTCTAGCTTCTACACACATCCCCCCCTTCTCCTGCTCTAACATGAGACCTCATCAGTACTCATTTTGGGTGCTGGTACTGTTTATATTGAGGTGCTGGAACATTAAGCCAATATTCTATAAGAGGTGAACTCAAGCAGTAGAAAGTTAGAGGTGATATTATAGGACACACTATGTGAAACTTTGCTGCTCTGTCACCAGTTTCCTGTGGAGTTTTTCAGTTTGCTGTAGTGTGTTCAACCACTGATCCAAGATAAGTTGCTAAGAAGTTTATCTCACATCAAAGACCTAACGAACGTATGACATAGAAGTCATATAGCCGAGCAGTATGTTCCACTCTTCAGTCCAAACCTTATGACAGTAGACTTGTATCGCTCAGTGGAGCCCCAGTTAGAGACAGATATGATACCTGCAGTGATACTGACCATCCTTTTCTGGAGCACAGGTAGGATGCTGTTATACACTTGTGACAGTTACTGAGATATGTTTTGATATTGTAAGATATGTTACCATTTGCAGGGCTAGTAAAATAACATACAACTGGAAGCAGACAGTAAAAATGTGTCTCAAAGCAGGACAATGATGTGATCACCTGTAAATGTACTTTACTGTAGCCTAACTGTCCATCTGGGGACAGGCACTAATGTCAGTTAAGTTGTGATGGTGTCATGCATCTGACTGTTGTATATTCAGTGTGTCAATGATTGATTGTATCTGTCTCTATGTAAATGAATGAGAGTATATATTATATTGGTGTTATGTTAGAGTAGGAGAAGGGGGGGTGTAGATGATAGAGGTCTATGAGCTGAGTCAAGATCAACAGGTCCAACACTATACGTCACGGAGAGAGAGAGAGAGATGAGAAGAGAGAGGAGGGGTGGGGAGAGAGATTTGAGGAGGAGGAGAGAGGAGGGTTGGGGAGAGAGAAAGGGAGGGGAGAGAGAAAGGGAGGGGAGATGGGAAAGGAGGGCATAGAGCAAGATAGGTGAGAGAGAAGGGGAGGGGAGAGAAAATGTTTGAGGAGAGAGGAGGGGAGGGGAGAGAGAAAGGGAGGGGAGATGGGAAAGGAGGGCATAGAGCAAGATAGGTGAGAGAGAAGGGGAGGGGAGAGAAAATGTTTGAGGAGAGAGGAGGGGAGGGGAGAAAGGAAGGTAGGGGAGAGAGATTTGAGAAGGAGAAAAGAGGGTAGGGGAGAGGAGGGTCGGAGAGAGGGAAGGGTAGAGGAGAGATAAGGGTAGGGAATAGAGGATAAGGTAGAGAGAAGGGGATGGGAGAAAGGAGGGAAGGGGAGAGTGGAGGGTTAGGAGAGAGAAGGGTAGAGTAGAGAGGATGGGAGGGGAGGGGAGGGGATAGAGAGATTTGCAGAGGAGAGAGGAGGGTAGGGGAGAGGGGAGGGGAGGGGAGGGGAGAGAGAGATGTGTGGAAGTGAGAGGAGGGTAGGGGAGAGAGGAGGGTGGAGGAGAGAGGAGGGTGGAGGAGAGATGGGGAATGTGTTTACACATGGGTGTTGTTGCACCATACCAACGATAAGCCTGTCTTCCCATCACATCATGAAAGGTCATGTTGATGTTCATTTAACCTCTGTCTCTCTCTTCCTCCGACTCCTCCCTTTCTCTCTATCTATATTTCGTTCTCTCTCTCTCTCTCTCTCTCTCTCTTTCTCTCTGTCACTTTCTCTCTCTTTCTCCTCTGTCTCCCTCTCTATAAATCTACAGTGATTATAGCAGTTCAATATTAGTCAACTTTATTATCCCACATGAAGAAAGTAATGTGTCCATACAAACCATTCTAAAACCCAATAACAAGTACTGTTTTATGGAACTACTAATACTTGACATATTATATATTATATTGGTCTTATGTTAGAGTAGGAGAAGGGGGGTGTAGATGCTAGAGGTCTGTTACCCAAGTCAACAGGTCTGATGTTACAGTAGGAGAAGGGGGGGTGTAGATGCTAGAGGTCTGTTACCCAAGTCAACAGGTCTGATGCTATCTGTCAGGAAGAGAGAGAGAGGAACAGAGAGAGAGGAAGGAGAGAGAGAGAGAAGGCGTGGAGAGAAAGTGAGATGTCAACAGAGATAGGGAGAGCTAGAAGGCGTAGAGCAGGGGTGTCAAACTCATTCCACGGAGGGCCTAGTGTCTGCAGGTTTTTGGTTTTTCCTTTCAATAAAGCCCTAGACAACCAGGTGTGGGGAGTTCCTAACTAATTAGTGATGTTAATTTATCAATCAAGTACAAGGGAGGAGCGAAAACCCGCAGACACTCGGCCCCCCGTGGAATGAGTTTGACACCTGTGGCGTAGAGAGTGAGTGAGATGTCAACAGAGATGGGGCTGACAGAATAACATGCAGCCAACTGAATATCTTGTCATTACTGACTTCTCACCAGTGATGTCATCATAACCAGTAACCTTTTCCACTCTTGGTCTGACTCAGCTTGACCCTGACCTAGAGAAATTAATGATTTAAAAAATGATTTAAAAAAATTAAATTAGATTTAATCTCATCTGCAAAGAGAGTTACACATTTGCATGGAAGGGGAATGTACACTACATGACCAAAAGTATGTGGACACCTGCTCATCTAACATCTCATTCCAAAATCATGGGTATTAATATGGAGTTGGTCCCCCCTTTGCTGCTATAACAGCCTCCAGTCTTCTGGGAAGGTTTCCACTAGATGTTGGAACATTGCTGTGGGGACTTGCTTCCATTCAGCCACAACAGCATTAGTGAGGTCGGGCACTGATGTTGGGCAATTAGGCCTGGCTCACAGTCGGTGTTTCAATTCATCCCTAAAGGTATTCAATAGGGTTTAGGTCAGGGCTCTGTGCAGGCCAGTAAAGTTCTTCCACATCGATCTCAACAAACTATTTCTGTATGGACCTCGCTTTGTGTACAGGGGCATTGTCATGCTGAAACAGGAAATGGCCTTCCCCAAACTGTTGCCACAAAGTTGGAAGCACAGAATAGTCTAGAATGTCATTGTCTGCTGTAGCGATTAGATTTCCCATCAATGGAACTAAGGGGCCAAACACGATCCATTAAAAACAACCCCAGACCATGATTCCTCCTCCACCAAACTTTACAGTTGGCATTATGCTTTGGAGCAGGTAGCGTTCTCCTGGCATCTGCCAAACCCAGGTTTATGGTTCTGACTGCCAGATGGGGAAACGTGATTCATCACTCCAGAGAAAGTGTTTCCACTCCAGCAGACGCTTGGCATTGCACATGTTGATCTTAGGCTTGTGTGCTGCTGCTCGGCCGTAGAAACCCATTTCATGAAGCTCCAGACGAACAGTTCTTGTGCTGAAGTTGCTTCCAGAGGAAGTTTGGAACTCGGAAGTGAGTGTTGCAACCGAGGACAGATGATTTTTACACACGACAAACTTCAGCACCCGCGGTCCCGTTCTGTGAGCTTGTGTGAGCTACCACTTCGAGGCTAAGCCACTGCTGCTCCTAGATGTTTCCACTTCACAATAACAGCACTTACAGTTGACCGGGGCAGCTCTAGCAGATAGACATTTGATGAACTGACTTGTTGGAAAGGTAGCATACTATGATGGTGACATGTTGATTGTCACTGAGTTCCTCAGTAAGGCCATTGTACTGTCAATGTTTGTCTATGGAGATTGCATGGCGGTGTGCTCAATTTTTTTTCACAGGTCAGGAACGGGTGTGGCTGAAATAGCCAAATCCACTAATTTGAAGGGGTGTCCACATACTTTTGTATATACTGTAAGGTGTAGCTGGGTCGGCCCGTCCTCCACCACCCCACCCCAACCCAACACATCCCACTCAGCTTTAGGGTCTTAGTGAAACATTCATTATTGGTTTCAGGTGTGTTAGGTCAAGGCCAGAGTGACAACCCACAGGACAGCAGACCACCAGGACTGAACAACCCAACAGCTGTTGAAAACATGAAGTGTACAGTTTTCCATATAAGGCATCCTGACCTCATGAACGTTGACCAGTAAATCAAATCTAGTGATACACAACGAGACATTTCTGCCGTCCATTGTGACATTGTTGGAGGATAACCAACCTTCCAATGAACTATAATGCATTTCTTAGCCTTTATAAATGCTTGGTTACACAGTTTCTTCTGATAACAGTCTCCGGTATCAACATTTCCAAGCCAACAAATACAGAGAGAAAAGAGAATCTGTAGACATGCTGAGATTAAAGAGCATCCTCTTTACCAGAATTCAGCCAGAATTCACAAGACCACAACATACGCAAATATGTCCCCTTTTGTGGAGGGGGGGGGGGGGGGGGGGGTCTTTAATCAACCACAAGGCTGGGAGAGAGAGATAGTTCTTACTCACTGACAGACTGAGGAGGAGACAGGGGAGGAGGGAGAGAGAGAGAGATAGGAGAGAGATAGTTCTTACTCACTGACAGACTGAGGAGGAGACAGGGGAGGAGGGAGAGAGAGAGAGATCGAAGAGAGAGATAGTTCTTACTAACTGACAGACTGAGGAGGAGACAGGGGAGGAGGGAGAGAGAGAGAGAGAGATAGGAGAGAGATAGTTCTTACTCACTGACAGACTGAGGAGGAGACAGGGGAGGAGGGAGAGAGAGAGAGATCGAAGAGAGAGATAGTTCTTACTCACTGACAGCCTGAGGAGGAGACAGGGGAGGAGGGAGAGAGAGAAAGATAGGAGAGAGAGATAGTTCTTACTCACTGACAGACTGAGGAGGAGACAGGGGAGGAGGGAGAGAGAGAGATCGAAGAGAGAGATAGTTCTTACTCACTGACAGCCTGAGGAGGAGACAGGGGAGGAGGGAGAGAGAGAGAGATATGAGAGGAGAGAGAGATAGTTCTGGATGTGCTGGGTTATGTTGTAACTAGATGTGCTGGGTTATGTTGTAACTAGATGTGATGGGTTATGTTGTAACTAGATGTGCTGGGTTATGTTGTAACTAGATGTGATGGGTTATGTTGTAACTAGATGTGATGGGTTATGTTGTAACTAGATGTGCTGGGTTATGTTGTAACTAGATGTGCTGGGTTATGTTGTAACTAGATGTGATAGGTTATGTTGTAACTAGATGTGATGGGTTATGTTGTAACTAGATGTGATGGGTTATGTTGTAACTAGATGTGATGGGTTATGTTGTAACTAGATGTGATGGGTTATGTTGTAACTAGATGTGATGGGTTATGTTGTAACTAGATGTGATGGGTTATGTTGTAACTAGATGTGATGGGTTATGTTGTAACTAGATGTGATGGGTTATGTTGTAACTAGATGTGATGGGTTATGTTGTAACTAGATGTGATGGGTTATGTTGTAACTAGATGTGATGGGTTATGTTGTAACTAGATGTGATGGGTTATGTTGTAACTAGATGTGCTGGGTTATGTTGTAACTAGATGTGATGGGTTATGTTGTAACTAGATGTGCTGGGTTATGTTGTAACTAGATGTAACTAGATGTGCTGGGTTATGTTGTAACTAGATGTGATGGGTTATGTTGTAACTAGATGTAACTAGATGTGATGGGTTATGTTGTAACTAGATGTGATGGGTTATGTTGTAACTAGATGTAACTAGATGTGATGGGTTATGTTGTAACTAGATGTGCTGGGTTATGTTGTAACTAGATGTGATGGGTTATGTTGTAACTAGATGTAACTAGATGTGCTGGGTTATGTTGTAACTAGATGTGATGGGTTATGTTGTAACTAGATGTGATGGGTTATGTTGTAACTAGATGTGATGGGTTATGTTGTAACTAGATGTGATGGGTTATGTTGTAACTAGATGTAACTAGATGTGCTGGGTTATGTTGTAACTAGATGTGATGGGTTATGTTGTAACTAGATGTGCTGGGTTATGTTGTAACTAGATGTGATGGGTTATGTTGTAACTAGATGTGATGGGTTATGTTGTAGCTAGATGTGATGGGTTATGTTGTAACTAGATGTGATGGGTTATGTTGTAACTAGATGTGATGGGTTATGTTGTAACTAGATGTGATGGGTTATGTTGTAACCAGATGTGCTGGGTTATGTTGTAACTAGATGTGATGGGTTATGTTGTAACTAGATGTGATGGGTTATGTTGTAACTAGATGTGATGGGTTATGTTGTAACTAGATGTGATGGGTTATGTTGTAACTAGATGTGATGGGTTATGTTGTAACTAGATGTGATGGGTTATGTTGTAACTAGATGTGATGGGTTATGTTGTAACTAGATGTGATGGGTTATGTTGTAACTAGATGTGATGGGTTATGTTGTAACTAGATGTGATGGGTTATGTTGTAACTAGATGTGATGGGTTATGTTGTAACTAGATGTGATGGGTTATGTTGTAACTAGATGTGATGGGTTATGTTGTAACTAGATGTGATGGGTTATGTTGTAACTAGATGTGATGGGTTATGTTGTAACTAGATGTGATGGGTTATGTTGTAACTAGATGTGATGGGTTATGTTGTAACTAGATGTGATGGGTTATGTTGTAACTAGATGTGATGGGTTATGTTGTAACTAGATGTGATGGGTTATGTTGTAACTAGATGTGATGGGTTATGTTGTAACTAGATGTAACTAGATGTGATGGGTTATGTTGTAACTAGCTGTGATGGGTTATGTTGTAACTAGATGTGATGGGTTATGTTGTAACTAGATGTGCTGGGTTATGTTGTAACTAGCTCTAGATGTGATGGGTTATGTTGTAACTAGATGTGATGGGTTATGTTGTAACTAGATGTGATGGGTTATGTTGTAACTAGATGTGATGGGTTATGTTGTAACTAGATGTGATGGGTTATGTTGTAACTAGCTCTAGATGTGCTGGGTTGGTAG
The DNA here is from genome assembly GCF_016432855.1 of Salvelinus namaycush. NCBI lineage: Eukaryota > Metazoa > Chordata > Actinopteri > Salmoniformes > Salmonidae > Salvelinus > Salvelinus namaycush. Next base: position 123,345 of record NW_024060297.1, read on the forward strand.
AAGGAGACATGGGAGGAGGGAGAGAGAGAAACATTTAAATCAACTGAAAATATTTGTATCACTGACTTCTCACCAGTGATGTCATCATAACCAGTAACCTGTTCCTCTCTTGGCCCAGCCCAGCCTGACCCTGACATATAGCACCAGGCCTGTTGAGTTGACTTGGGTAACAGACCTCTAGCTTCTACACCACATCCCCCCTCTCCTGCTCTAACATGAGACCTCATCAGTACTCATTTTGGGTGCTGGTACTGTTTATATTGAGGTGCTGGAACATTAAGACAATATTCTATAAGAGGTGAACTCAAGCAGTAGAAAGTTAGAGGTGATATTATAGGACACACTATGTGTAACTTTGCTGCTCTGTCAGCAGTTTCCTGTGGAGTTTTTCAGTTTGCTGTAGTGTGTTCAACCACTGATCCAAGATAAGTTGCTAAGAAGTTTATCTCACATCATTGAAGTTAGGACGTAATGAGAGAGAAGTCATAAAGCCTAGCAGTATTTTCCACACTTCAGTCCTCTCTTCATGACAGTAGACTTGTTTTGCTCAGCGGAGCCACAGTTAGAGACAGATATGATACCTGCAGTGATACTGATGACCCTGTTGTGGAGCACAGGTAGGAGGCTGTTATATTGATATACACTTGTGACAGTTACTGAGATATGTTTTGATATTGTAAGATATATTACCATTTGCAGGGCTAGTAAAATAACATGCAACTGGAAGCAGACAGTAAAAATGTGTCTCAAAGCAGGACAATGATGTGATCACCTGTAAATGTACTTTACTGTAGCCTAACTGTCCATCTGGGGACAGGCACTAATGTCAGTTAAGTTGTGATGGTGTCATGCATCTGACTGTTGTATATTCAGTGTGTCAATGATTGATTGTATCTGACTCTATGTAAATGAATGAGAGTATATTTTATGTATCTGTTTAATATTGGTCTTATGTTAGAGCAGGAGAAGGGGGGAGTGTCGATGCCAGAGGTCTGTGACCTGAGTCAAGCTCAACAGGCCTGATGCTACATGTCAGGAAGAGAGAGAGAACGAGAGATAGGAGGGGAGGGGACAGAGCATAGCCGAGGGAAGTAGGGGTGTGGGGAGGGCAGAGGAGAGAGATAGGAGGGGAGGGGACAGAGCATAGCCGAGGGAAGTAGGGGTGTGGGGAGGGCAGAGCAGAGAGATAGGAGGGGAGGGGACAGAGCATAGCTGAGGGAAGTAGGGGTGTGGGGAGGGCAGAGGAGAGAGAAAGGAGGGGAGGGGACAGAGCATAGCTGAGGGAAGTAGGGGTGTGGGGAGGGCAGAGGAGAGAGATAGGAGGGGAGGGGACAGAGCATAGCTGAGGGAAGTAGGGGTGTGGGGAGGGCAGAGGAGAGAGATAGGAGGGGAGGGGACAGAGCATAGCTGAGGGAAGTAGGGGTGTGGGGAGGGCAGAGGAGAGAGATAGGAGGGGAGGGGACAGAGCATAGCTGAGGGAAGTACGGGGTGGGGAGGGCAGAGGAGAGAGATAGGAGGGGAGGGGACAGAGCATAGCTGAGGGAAGTAGAGGTGTGGGGAGGGCAGAGGAGAGAGAGAGGAGGGGAGGGGACAGAGCATAGCTGAGGGAAGTAGGGGTGTGGGGAGGACAGAGCAGAGAGATAGGAGGGGAGGGGACAGAGCATAGCCGAGGGAAGTAGGGGGTGGAGAGGGTAGAGGAGAGAGATAGGAGGGGAGGGGACAGAGCATAGCTGAGGGAAGTAGGGGAGGGGAGGGCAGAGCAGAGAGAGAGGAGGGGAGGGGACAGAGCATAGCTGAGGGAAGTAGGGGAGGGGAGGGGACAGAGCATAGCTGAGGGAAGTAGGGGAGGGGAGGGGACAGAGCATAGCTAAGGGAAGTAGGGGAGGGGAGGGGACAGAGCATAGCTGAGGGAAGTAGGGGAGGGGAGGGCAGAGGAGAGAGAGAGGAGGGGTGTGGGGAGGGCAGAGCAGAGCAGAGAGAGAGGAGGGGAGGGGACAGAGCATAGCTGAGGGAAGTAGGGGGTGGGGAGGGCAGAGCAGAGAGATAGGAGGGGAGGGGACAGAGCAGAGAGATAGGAGGGGAGAGGACAGAGCATAGCTGAGGGGAGTAGGGGGTGGAGAGGGTAGAGGAGAGAGATAGGATGGGAGAGTACAGAGCATAGCCGAGGGAAGTAGGGGTGTGGGGAGGGCAGAGGAGAGAGAGAGGAGGGGAGGGGACAGAGCATAGCCGAGGGAAGTAGGGGAGGGGAGGGGACAGAGCATAGCTGAGGGAAGTAGGGGAGGGGAGGGCAGAGCAGAGAGAGAGGAGGGGAGGGGACAGAGCATAGCTGATGGAAGTAGGCATTATGAGGGTGCTGCGGCGCCCCCAAAAAAATACATGAATGTAATTAGATTTTTTTACTTTTTGGAAAACCATTTCCCCCCTGTGGTAGACCAGGGACTTTGGTCAAGACGTTTACCCAGATCAGACACGAACAGAGTAGGATTAGCTCGGTTTCAAGGGTGTTTATTTAAATAATAAATCAAAAAGATAAAGATAGGTCTCCCCCATGAGACCCTCTCCGGGATACCGTCTTCTACGCTCCGGGTCTTGCTGTATCCTGTCCAGCACAAAAACTCCCGCCTCATACCTCTGCAACCGTCCCCATCTATACGGGAGTCCTTTCCTCCACCACTCTCTCTGTGTGCTTCCCTTCTGGCAGCTTTTTGGGCCTTGCACAGCTGGTGAGCAACCAGCCCCTGATTACTCACCAACTCCCAGTCAGCCACAATTAGTCCTGGCCGGAGAGCCCGTCGAGACCTGGCACGTCCAGCAGATGGAGCCATCGGCTCGTGATGTATACTCTGTCTGTCACCAGGCCTCGACGAGTCTCCCCCTGGTGGCTGACCTGCTGTACGCCACACCCACTAGTAGTCCAGTACTGTATCAGAGGTTTGATATAGCCTTCTGTAGCGAGCCCAACATTAACTTCTTACCTATAGGTCTACATCATCATCCTCTGTCTACATCCTAATCTCTTCCTGTAGTCTACCTACCTCTGGTGTAATGCATTTCCACCTCTCACTCCATCAGTGTTGCTCTGTCTGCATCCTAATCCCTACCTGTAGTCTACCTACCTCTGGTATAATGTATTTCCACCTCTCACTCCATCAGTGTTACTCTGTCTGCATCCTAATCCCTACCTGTAGTCTACCTACCTCTGGTATAATGTATTTCCACCTCTCACTCCATCAGTGTTACTCTGTCTGCATCCTAATCCCTACCTGTAGTCTACCTACCTCTGGTATAATGCATTTCCACCTCTCACTCCATCAGTGTTACTCTGTCTGCATCCTAATCCCTACCTGTAGTCTACCTACCTCTGGTATAATGTATTTCCACCTCTCACTCCATCAGTGTTACTCTGTCTGCATCCTAATCCCTACCTGTAGTCTACCTAACTCTGGTATAATGCATTTCCACCTCTCACTCCATCAGTGTTGCTTGTCCATCTTCCTGAATTAAAAGATGAACAGATCAATATTGCTGCATAACGTCATTAAATATTGCTAAGTTATTTATCTATAGTGTGGATGTAGGGCTGTTTTTAGTATATAATGAGCACCCAGATGCTGCGTAGGCAACACAATAATATCAGACAGACAAACTGGCCCTGCTGCCTCCGTGTTGACTACTATGTTGCAATATGAATATTCTCAGAGTTGTCTTGTTGATACTAAATGTTTCAGTTTCTCCTAATCATAAGGAACACTGACAGTGTCATAGTGTAACAGTATAACTTTAGACCGTCCCCTCGCCCCGACACAGCGCGAACCAGGGACCCTCTGCACACATCAACAACTGACACCCACGAAGCATCGTTACCCATCGCTCCACAAAAGCCGCGGCCCTTGCAGAGCAAGGGGAACCACTACTTCAAGGTCTCAAAGCGAGTGACGTAATCGATTGACACGCTATTAGCGCGCACCACCGACTAGCTAGCCATTTCACATCCGTTACAATAGTACACAATACGAACTGCTCCACAAGGGTGACTTCATATACATTATAGCAGGGGGTCGGCAACGCTTTTCAATGTAGAAATGATCCTCCCATTTCTAAAGATCTGCGTGCCTGTATAACGCCCCACCCAGCAGACTGTTGACCAATCACGTTCATGTTGTCATGCCGCGTCACGCGGTTGCTAAACCAATCGTAACGTAATATCTTCTCAAAGTCAGTGTACTTCATGTCGAGAAACTGCCTATTTTCATCAAAAGTACGTACTGTCACGATCCCAAAGCTATACGATACTACAGAGAGCAAGTTAATTATCTCACATCTCCGAAAATATCTGTAATGTTGTACTTCTTTTTAACAAAATTCATGCTAATATTGTGTTTTTGACCAAGAGCCCAATAGACTCCCATTCAAACCTTGAAAGAGCGCTCTCCTTGTCCCAGAATCGCCCAGAATGCACCGCGCCGCCTATTGAAGTAGCAAGGGCAACGTTTCCCATCTCCGCAAAAGTATTTCTGAAGTTGTGAATGTTAGATTCCACTCTGTGAGACACATCGATCTGCAGGTTGAAGATGGTGAGATTGTAGACTCCTAAATTGGTAGTGCAGTTTGTTTAGGTGATTTAACAGCTAGTTAGCTACTTCACATGCTGACATTGTCTTTGGTATTGTAATGAAACAGCAGGGAGCAGGTCTAGAACCCTCGACCTCCTAGCCCGAGGTCCGGCGCGCTATCGACTGTGCCGCAAAAGCATGCTCAAGAGGCAGAGTCGATTTCCGCGCTTATAAACCCAGGGTCGTTACACTATTATTGTGTGTAGATACGTTTAGCTACCAGCCAGCCCATACAGAGAGCATTGCATTGTGGATTTTGTAGTCGACTTGAGCTGCAACAGATTTCCACAACGATGTTCCATCTTGTTACCAACCTTATTATTAGGGATGCACCGATATTAGATTTTTGGCCGATACAGATATCCAATATTTTCCTTGCCAAAAAGAAACGATACCGATAACTGATATAAAACATTTTGCGGTCTTTAAAGCATTCTAGTACAGTTAAATAGTTCATGTCTGGGGGCATTTTTGTTAGTTTTTGCTGTTCTCCAAATACTATTTAAGAGTTTATAGGACAGTAAATTAGCTTCAACTGGTTTAGCTGTATTTCTACACACCCCATTTAGCCATACCCTAGGTTTAGCTGTATTTCTACACACCCCATTTAGCCATACCCTAGGTTTAGCTGTATTTATACACATCCCATTTAGCCATACCCTAGGTTTAGCTGTATTTATACACACCCCATTTAGCCATACCCTAGGTGTAGCTGTATTTCTACACACCCCATTTAGCCATACCCTAGGTTTAGCTGTATTTCTACACATCCCATTTAGCCATACCCTAGGTGTATCTGTATTTATACACACCCCATTTAGCCATACCCTAGGTTTAGCTGTATTTCTACACATCCCATTTAGCCATACCCTAGGTTTAGCTGTATTTATACACACCCCATTTAGCCATACCCTAGGTTTAGCTGTATTTATACACATCCCATTTAGCCATACCCTAGGGTTAGCTGTATTTCTACACACCCCATTTAGCCATACCCTAGGTTTAGCTGTATTTCTACATATCCCATTTAGCCATACCCTAGGTGTATCTGTATTTATACACATCCCATTTAGCCATACCCTAGGTTTAGCTGTATTTCTACACACCCCATTTAGCCATACCCTAGGTTTAGCTGTATTTCTACACACCCCATTTAGCCATACCCGAGGATTAGCTGTATTTATACACATCCCATTTAGCCATACCCTAGGTTTAGCTGTATTTCTACACACCCCATTTAGCCATACGCTAGGTTTAGCTGTATTTCTACATATCCCATTTAGCCATACCCATGGTGTATCTGTATTTATACAAATCCCATTTAGCCATACCATAGGTTTAGCTGTATTTCTACACATCCCATTTAGCCATACCCTAGGTTTAGCTGTATTTATACACATCCCATTTAGCCATACCCTAGGTTTAGCTGTATTTCTACACACCCCATTTAGCCATACCCATGGTGTAGCTGTATTTATACACATCCCATTTAGCAATACCCTAGGTTTAGCTGTATTTCTACACATCCCATTTAGCCATTCCCTAGGTTTAGCTGTATTTATACACATCCCATTTAGCCATACCCTAGGTTTAGCTGTATTTATACACATCCCATTTAGCCATACCCTAGGTTTAGCTGTATTTCTACACACCCCATTTAGCCATACCCTAGGTTTAGCTGTATTTATACACATCCCATTTAGCCATACCCTAGGTTTAGCTGTATTTCTACACCCCATTTAGCCATACCCTAGGTTTAGCTGTATTTCTACATATCCCATTTAGCCATACCCTAGGTGTATCTGTATTTATACACATCCCATTTAGCCATACCCTAGGTTTAGCTGTATTTCTACACACCCCATTTAGCCATACCCTAGGTTTAGCTGTATTTCTACACACCCCATTTAGCCATACCCGAGGATTAGCTGTATTTATACACATCCCATTTAGCCATACCCTAGGTTTAGCTGTATTTCTACACACCCCATTTAGCCATAGAATAGGTTTAGCTGTATTTCTACATATCCCATTTAGCCATACCCATGGTGTATCTGTATTTATACACATCCCATTTAGCCATACCCTAGGTTTAGCTGTGTTTCTACAAACCCCATTTAGCCATACCCTAGGATTAGCTGTATTTATACACACCCCATTTAGCCATTCCCTAGGTTTAGCTGTATTTATACACACCCCATTTAGCCATACCCTAGGTTTAGCTGTATTTCTACACACCCCATTTAGCCATACCCTAGGTTTAGCTGTATTTCTACACACCCCATTTAGCCATGCCCTAGGTTTAGCTGTATTTATACACATCCCATTTAGCCATACCCTAGGTTTAGCTGTATTTCTACACACCCCATTTAGCCATACCCTAGGTTTAGCTGTATTTATACACATCCCATTTAGCCATACCCTAGGTTTAGCTGTATTTCTACTCACCCAAACTACTTAATGCGCGGCTATGGGACAGAGGAGGAGAGAGAGGGAGATGTCAACAGAGATGGGGCTGACAGACTAACATGCAGTCAACTCAATATCTTTTCATTACTGACTTCTCACCAGTGATGTCATCACAACCAGTAACCTTTTCCACTCTTCCACTCTTGGTCCGGCTCAGCTTGACCCTGACCTTTGAATTTCATTATTTAAAAAACAGACAGAAGCAAATGTATTAAATTAGATCCACCACATGTTTCAATCAGACCACCATAGTCCCTGTGTCCAAGAACACCAAGGTAACCTGCCTAAATGACTACCGACCCGTAGTACTCACGTCTGTAGCCATGAAGTGATTTGAAAGGCTGGTCATTGCTCACATCAACACCATTTTCCCAGAAACCCTAGACCCACTCCAATTTCCATACCGCCCCAACAGATCCACAGATGATGCAATCTCTATTGAACTCCACACTGCCCTTTCCCACCTGGACAAAAGGAACACCTATGTGAGAATGCTGTTCATTGACTACAGCTCAGCGTTCAACACCATAGTGCCCTCAAAGCTCATCACTAAGCTAAGGACCCTGGGACTGAACACCTCCCTCTGCAACTGGATCCTGGACTTCCTGATGGGCCGCCACCAGGTGGTAAGGTTAGGTAACAACACATCCGCCACGCTGATCCTCAACACGGGCCTGTGTGCTCAGTCCCCTCCTGTACTCCCTGTTCACTCATGACTGCACGCCGAGGCATGACTCCAACACCATTAAGTTTGCCGATGACACAACAGTGGTAGGTCTGATCACTGACAACAGTGTGACAGCCTATAGGGAGGAGGTCAGAGACCTGGCCGTGTGGTGCCAGGACAACAATTTCTCCCTCAACGTGATCAAGACAAAGGAGATGATTGTGAAAGACAGGAAAAGGAGGACCGAGCACGCCCCCATTCTCATCAACGGGGCTGTAGTGGAGCAGGTTGAGAGCTTCAAGTTCCTTGGTGTCCACATCACCAACATCCTAACATGGTCCAAACACACTAAGACAGTCGTGAAGAAGGCATGACAAAAGGAGACTGAAAAGATTTGGCATGGGTCCTCAGATCCTCAAAAGGTTCTACAGCTGCACCATCGAGAGCATCCTGACGGGTTGCATCACTGCCTGGTATGGCAACTGATCGACCTCTGACCGCATGACACTATAGAGGGTAGTGCGTACGGCCCAGTACATCACTGGGTCAAGCTTCCTGCCATCCAGGACATCTATGCCAGGCGGTGTCAGAGGAAGGCCATAAAAATGGTCAAAGACTCCAGTCACCCTAGTCATAGACTGTTCTCTCTGCTACCGCACGGCAAGTGATACCAGAGCACCAAGTCTAGGTCCAAGAGGCTTCTAAACATCTTCTACACCCAAGCCATAAGACTCCTGAACATCTAATCAAATGGCTACCCAGACTATTTGCATTGTCCCCCCCTTCGCCTACGCTGCTGCTACTCTCTGTTATTATCTATGTATAGTCACTTTAATAACTCAACCTACATGTACATATTACCTCAATAACCTTGACACCGGTGACCCGCACATTGACTCTGCACCGGTACCCCGGTACCACTAGTGCCCTCTCAACCAGCTGGCTACACTAGTGCCCTCTCAACCAGCTGGCTACACTAGTGCACTCTCAACCAGCTGGCTACACTAGTGCACTCTCAACCAGCTGGCTACACTAGTGCCCTCTCAACCAGCTGGCTACACTAGTGCCCTCTCAACCAGCTGGCTACACTAGTGCACTCTCAACCAGCTGGCTACACTAGTGCCCTCTCAACCAGCTGGCTACACTAGTGTCCTCTCAACCAGCTGGCTACACTAGTGCCCTCTCAACCAGCTGGCTACACTAGTGTCCTCTCAACCAGCTGGTTCCACTAGGGACCTCTCAACCAGCTGGCTCCACTAGGGACCTCTCAACCAGCTGGCTACACTAGTGCCCTCTCAACCACCTGTCTCCACTAGGGCCCTCTCAGCCAGCCGGCTCCACTAGGCCCTCTCAGTCAGCTCGTGTGTGTAGGAGAGTGTGAGCTGTGTGTACAAAACGTAGAAGTACAAATGTCAAGGGAAATGAACTAAAGTGATAAATCTAGTCCTAGGTTTTATTTACTGTGGTGTTTGTTCTCCACTGGTTACCCTGTTCTCATCACAACAGGTCACACATTCTGCTGACATGATTGCACACTGTGGTATTTCACCTGACAGATACAGGAGCTTGTCAATATTATATTTGTCTTCAAAAAAAATTGGGGTCCTTGTAATCTGAGGGAAATATGTGTCTCTTATATCGTTGTACATTTGGCAGGAGGTTAGAAAGTACAGCTCAGTTTCCACCTCATTTTGTGGCAGTGGGCACATAGCCAGTCTTCTCTCTGCCTGTTTCAATCCTTTCTCAATAGCAAGGCTCACTTCATTTGTATATTGTACATTCCTCAGTTTTCTATCAGATAGTCTGTCACCATGTAATGTCTGTTTAGGGCCAAATAGTTTTGGGATTTTTATATTTTGGGGGAAAAAGATCAGGAAACTAATATTAAAATTTTACATTATTTCACCCCTTATTGTTTGGAACTAAACTATCTCCATATCTACTTCCATAAATGTGTTAAACTGGTACCAGGAGACCTTCAGACGAGTCTTGTAAAGCTTGTGGGCGTCCTAGATCAATACAACCTGTTCGTGTTCCTGAGAGACTCACCTTTCCATAGTGGGGTCATGTTAGTGTGTCCTAGATCAATACAACCTGTACGTGTTCCTGAGAGACTCACCTTTCCATAGTGGGGTCATGTTAGTGTGTCCTAGATCAATACAACCTGTATGTGTTCCTGAGAGACTCACCTTTCCATAGTGGGGTCATGTTAGTGTGTCCTAGATCAAACCAACCTGTATGTGTTCCTGAGAGACTCACCTTTCCATAGTGGGGTCATGTTAGTGTGTCCTAGATCAATACAACCTGTACGTGTTCCTGAGAGACTCACCTTTCCATAGTGGGGTCATGTTAGTGTGTCCTAGATCAAACCAACCTGTATGTGTTCCTGAGAGACTCACCTTTCCATAGTGGGGTCATGTTAGTGTGTCCTAGATCAATACAACCTGTATGTGTTCCTGAGAGACTCACCTTTCCATAGTGGGGTCATGTTAGTGTGTCCTAGATCAATACAACCTGTATGTGTTCCTGAGAGACTCACCTTTCCATAGTGGGGTCATGTTAGTGTGTCCTAGATCAATACAACCTGTATGTGTTCCTGAGAGACTCACCTTTCCATAGTGGGGTCATGTTAGTGTGTCCTAGATCAATACAACCTGTATGTGTTCCTGAGAGACTCACCTTTCCATAGTGGGGTCATGTTAGTGTGTCCTAGATCAATACAACCTGTACTTGTTCCTGAGAGACTCACCTTTCCATAGTGGGGTCATGTTAGTGTGTCCTAGATCAATACAACCTGTACTTGTTCCTGAGAGACTCACCTTTCCATAGTGGGGTCATGTTAGTGTGTCCTAGATCAATACAACCTGTATGTGTTCCTGAGAGACTCACCTTTCCATAGTGGGGTCATGTTAGTGTGTCCTAGATCAATACAACCTGTATGTGTTCCTGAGAGACTCACCTTTCCATAGTGGGGTCATGTTAGTGTGTCCTAGATCAATACAACCTGTATGTGTTCCTGAGAGACTCACCTTTCCATAGTGGGGTCATGTTAGTGTGTCCTAGATCAATACAACCTGTATGTGTTCCTGAGAGACTCACCTTTCCATAGTGGGGTCATGTTAGTGTGTCCTAGATCAATACAACCTGTATGTGTTCCTGAGAGACTCACCTTTCCATAGTGGGGTCATGTTAGTGTGTCCTAGATCAATACAACCTGTATGTGTTCCTGAGAGACTCACCTTTCCATAGTGGGGTCATGTTAGTGTGTCCTAGATCAATACAACCTGTACGTGTTCCTGAGAGACTCACCTTTCCATAGTGGGGTCATGTTAGTGTGTCCTAGATCAATACAACCTGTATGTGTTCCTGAGTCTCATCTTTCCACAGTTTAAAGGCCAAACTGATCGGACGTTACAGATTTCCACACGACCACAGAAATGGTAGGCTAAGGGTTAAATTGTAAATGAAAAGAGCATCTACCAAACATGGATTGTGTGTGTGGGGGTACAGAGATGTGGTAGTCATATAATAATCATGCTGTGGTCTACATTTAGTTCATCATCAAGCAGACCAGATCATTAGAGATGGTGGGAGAGCCTGTTAGGCTGTTTAAAATGGAACAATATCATTTATATACTGTAGCATGAGACTAATACCTCTATATACATTTTAACAGGATTTGAGTGACGTTTTCTAAATTGTTTTATAATAAATATATATTATACATTTTCACTGAGACATCATGGTGTGTACATCAATTTAAATCCCAACTTGTAATGAAAGTATAAATAATAAAAATCAACAATGTATTGGACAGACCTATGAGGTCTAAAGGTCTGTCTTTCCAAGACATTCTGTTCATCTGCAAGCAGACCTGATGATTCTAGATGGTGGGAGAGCCTGTTATTTAAAATGGAAGAATATAACTTACTGTAGCCTATATAATGTAACAATGACAATAATCCCTTCATATATACTGTAGTTGAGGTCTGTCTTTCCAAGATATTCTGTTGTAATGAAAGTTGTATTGAAATGTAATGTGTTTTTTAGTGTTTATTCTGTTGCATTAAAAAAGTCACTGTTGCCTATTAGATCAATATCAGTGTGAACACGTCTGATTGGACTAGATTCATGTTGAGGTGAGACACGTCTGATTGGACTAGATCCATGTTGAGGTGAGACACGTCTGATTGGACTAGATCCATGTTGAGGTGAGACATGTCTGATTGGACTATATCCACGTTGAGGTGAGACATGTCTGATTGGACTAGATCCACGTTGAGGTGAGACACGTCTGATTGGACTAGATCCACGTTGAGGTGAGACACGTCCGATTGGACTAGATCCATGTTGAGGTGAGACACGTCTGATTGGACTAGATCCATGTTGAGGTGAGACATGTCTGATTGGACTAGATCCACGTTGAGGTGAGACACGTCTGGTTGGACTAGATCCACGTTGAGGTGAGACATGTCTGATTGGACTATATCCACGTTGAGGTGAGACACGTCCGATTGGACTAGATCCATGTTGAGGTGAGACACGTCTGATTGGACTATATCCATGTTGAGGTGAGACACGTCTGATTGGACTAGATCCATGTTGAGGTGAGACACGTCTGATTGGACTAGATCTATGTTGAGGTGAGACACGTCTGATTGGACTAGATCTATGTTGAGGTGAGATGTCTGATTGGACTAGAGCCATGTTGAGGTGAGACACGTCTGATTGGACTAGAGCCATGTTGAGGTGAGACACGTCTGATTGGACTAGATCCATGTTGAGGTGAGACACGTCTGATTGGACTAGATCCATGTTGAGGTGAGACGTCCGATTGGACTAGATCCATGTTGAGGTGAGACACGTCTGATTGGACTAGATCCATGTTGAGGTGAGACACGTCTGATTGGACTAGATCCATGTTGAGGTGAGACACGTCTGATTGGACTAGATCCATGTTGAGGTGAGACACGTCTGATTGGACTAGATCTATGTTGAGGTGAGACACGTCTGATTGGACTAGATCTATGTTGAGGTGAGACACGTCTGATTGGACTAGATCTATGTTGAGGTGAGACACGTCTGATTGGACTAGAGCCATGTTGAGGTGAGACACGTCTGATTGGACTAGAGCCATGTTGAGGTGAGACACGTCTGATTGGACTAGAGCCATGTTGAGGTGAGACACGTCTGATTGGACTAGAGCCATGTTGAGGTGAGACACGTCTGATTGGACTAGATCCATGTTGAGGTGAGACACGTCTGATTGGACTAGAGCCATGTTGAGGTGAGACACGTCTGATTGGACTAGATCCATGTTGAGGTGAAACACGTCTGATTGGACTAGATCCATGTTGAGGTGAGACACGTCTGATTGGACTAGATCCATGTTGAGGTGAGACACGTCTGATTGGACTAGATCCATGTTGAGGTGAGACACGTCTGATTGGACTATATCCATGTGGAGGTGAAACACGTCTGATTGGACTAGATCCATGTTGAGGTGAGACACGTCTGATTGGACTAGATCCGTGTTGAGGTGAGACACGTCTGATTGGACTAGATCCGTGTTGAGGTGAGACACGTCTGATTGGACTAGATCCGTGTTGAGGTGAGACACGTCTGATTGGACTAGATCCGTGTTGCGGTGAGACACGTCTGATTGGACAAGATCCGTGTTGAGGTGAGACAAGTCTGATTGTACTAGATCCATGTTGAGGTGAGACAAGTCTGAATGGACTAGATCCATGTTGAGGTGAGACACGTCTGATTGGACTAGATCCATGTTGAGGTGAGACACGTCTGATTGGACTAGATCCATGTTGAGGTGAGACACGTTTGATTGGACTAGATCCATGTGGAGGTGAGACACCTCTGATTGGACTAGATCCATGTTGAGGTGAGACACCTCTGATTGGACTAGATCCATGTTGAGGTGAGACACCTCTGATTGGACTAGATCCATGTTGAGGTGAGACACCTCTGATTGGACTAGATCCATGTTGAGGTGAGACACCTCTGATTGGACTAGATCCATGTTGAGGTGAGACACGTCTGATTGGACTAGATCCATGTTGAGGTGAGACACGTCTGATTGGACTAGATCCATGTTGAGGTGAGACACGTCTGATTGGACTAGATCCATGTTGAGAGGGGAGGGGGTAAGACAAGAGGATGAGAAGAGGAGAAGAAAGGGAGAGAAGAGGAGAAGAGAGGGGGAGGATAGGAGAGGACAGGGGGAGGAGAGGAGAGGAGAAGAGATGGGGGAAAGAGGAGAAGAGGTGGGGGAAAGAGGAGAAGAGGTGGGGAAAGAGGAGAAGAGATGGGGAAAGAGGAGAAGAGAGGGGGAGAAGAGGGGGAGGAGAAGAGAGGGGGAGAAGAGGAGAAGAGAGGGAGCGAAGGCTCGAGTTGGAGGAGAGGAGAAGAGAAGATAGGGGTAGAAGAGGGAGAAAAGGAGAAGAGAGGGGAGAAAAAGTGAGAGGAGGAGAGGAGTGGAGGGAGAATGAGAGGGGCAGAAGTGGGGAAGGGGAGGATAGGAGAGGGTTGGAAAAGATGAGAGGGGAGAAGAGGGGGAGAACAGGGGCTAAAGAGGAGAAGAGAGGGGGGGGTGGAAAGGGGGGAGAATAGGAGAGCGGGGAGGGGGAGAAGAAAAGAGTAGATGAGATGGGGGAGAAGAGAAGGGGGGAGAAAATTAGAAGAGAGGTGAGGAGGGGAGAGGAGAAGAGAAGATGGGGGAGAAGAGGGGAGGGGAGAAGGGGGGGGGAAGAGAAGAGAGGGAGAAGAGAAAAGGGGGAGAAGAGAGGGGGAAAGAGAGTAAGAGAGGGGGAGAAAAGGAGAGGGGGAGAAGAGTAGAGGGGGGAGGGGAAGAGATGAGAGGAGTGGAGGGAGAATGAGAGGGGGATAAGAGGTGAACAGAGTGTCAAAAGAGGAGAAGAGAGGGGCGGAAGGGGAGAAGATGAGAGGAGAGGGTTGGAGAAGATGAGAGGGAGAGAAGAGAAGAGGGGGAGAAGAGGAGAGGGGGAGGGGAGAAGAGGGGGAGAAGAGAAGAGGGGGAGAAGAGAAGAGGGGGAGAAGAGAGTAGATGAGATGGGGGAGAAGAGGAGAGGTGCAGAAGAGGAGAGGGGAGAAGGGGGGGAGAAGATTAGAAAAGAGGTGGAGAAGAGAGAGGAAGAGAAGGGAGAGGGGAGAAGAGAAGAGGGGAGGAGAAGAGATGGGGAGAAGAGAGGGGGGAAAGAGGAGAAGAGATGGGGATAAGAGGAGAGAAGAGAAGGGGAGAGGGGGAGGAGTGTAGAGGAGAGCGGGGTGGAGAAGGGAGGGGCAGAAGAGGAGAAGAGAGGGGGAGAAGTGGAGAGGGGAGAAGAAAAGTGAGAGGAGAAGGGGAGAGGAGAGGACAGGGGGAGAAGAGGAGAGGAGGGAGAATGAGAGGGGGGAAAGAGGAGAAGAGATGGGGATAAGAGGAGAGAAGAGAAGGGGAGAGGGGGATGAGTGTAGAGGAGAGCGGGGTGGAGATGGGAGGGGCAGAAGAGGAGAAGAGAGGGGGAGAAGTGGAGAGGGGAGAAGAAAAGTGAGAGGAGAAGGGGAGAGGAGAGGACAGGGGGAGAAGAGGAGAGGAGGGAGAATGAGAGGGGGAGAAGAGGAGAATAGAGTGTCAAAAGAGAAGAATAAAGGGGCAGAAGTGGGGAAGGGGAGAAGAGAAGATGGGGGAGAAGGGGGGGAGAAGAGGAGAGGGTGAGAAGCAGAGAATTGAAGAGAGGAGAGGAGAAGAGATGGGGGAAAGAGGAGAAGAGATGGGGGAAAGAGGAGAAGAGAGGGATAGAAGAGAAGAGTAGAGGTGGAGAAGAGGAGAAGAGATGGGGGAAAGAGGAGATGAGATGGGGAGAAGAGAGGGGGGAAAGAGGAGAAGAGAGGGGGAGAAGGGTAGAGGTGGAGAAGAGGAGAGGAGGGGGGAGGGGAAGAGAGGAGGCTGTACAAGAGAGGGGGAGAAGAGGAGAAGAGATGGGGAGGAGAGGGAGAAGAGGAGAAGGGAGGGGGAGCTGGGAGAGGGGAGGAGTGTAGATGAGAGCAGAGCGGGGTGGAGAAGGGAGGGGCAGAAGAGGAGAAGAGAGGGGGAGAAGTGGAGAGGGGAGAAGAAAAGTGAGAGGAGAGGACAGGGGGAGAAGAGAGGGGCAGAAGAGGAGAGGGAGAGGTGAGGAGAGGAAAGGGTGAGAAGAGGAGAGGGGGAGGAGTGTAGAGGAGAAGAGTGGGGGAACAGAGGAGAAGAGAGGGTGAGAAGAGGAGAAGAGTGGGGGAGAAGAGGAGAAGAGAGGGGGAGAAGGGGGGTAGAAGAGAGTGGGAGAAAAGGAGAAGAGGGGGGAGAAGAGAAGATGAGGGGGAGGAGAGAGGGGAAGATTAGTAGAAGAGAGAGGGAGAAGTGGAGTAGAGATGGGGAGAAGAGGAGAAGAGAGGACAATAAGAGGAGAAGTGAGGGAGAGAGGGGGAGAGGAATAGGAGAGGGGGGAGAAGAGGAGAGGAGAGGGAGAAGAGGAGAGGAATGGAGAGGAGAGGAGAGAAGAAGGGATACGAGGAGTTGGGGATTATGAAATTTGACCGTCTGACTTGGAAAGGTGGCATCCTATGATGTTGCCATGTTGAAAGTCACTGAGCTCTTCATTAAGGCCATTCTACGGACAATGTTTGTCTATGGAGATTGCATGGCTGAGTGCTTGATTTTATACATCTGTCAGGAAGGGGAGTGCCTGAAATAGAATCCACTAATTTGAAGGGGTGTCCACATACTTTTGTATATATAGTGTATGAACACATGGGTGTTGTTGCACTATACCAACGATAAGCCTGTCTTCCCATCACATCATGAAAGGTCATGTTGATGTTCATTTAACCTCTGTCTCTCTCTTCCTCTGACTCCTCCCTTTCTCCTCTGTCTCTCTCTTCCTCTGCCTCCTCCCTTTCTCCTCTGTCTCTCTCTTCCTCTGACTCCTCCCTTTCTCCTCTGTCTCTCTCTTCCTCTGACTCCTCCCTTTCTCCTCTGTCTCTCTCTTCCTCTGACTCCTCCCTTTCTCCTCTGTCTCTCTCTTCCTCTGACTCCTCCCTTTCTCCTCTGTCTCTCTATCTCTCTGTCTCTCTCTCTCTCTTTCTCCTCTGTCTCTCTCTTTCTCCTCAGATCTCCAGGCTCTAAGCGTCAGTTCACCAGGTAGGTAGAGTATAAATCTAGTGATTATAGCAGTTCAATATTAGTCAACTTTATTATCCCACATGGAGAAATTCATGTGTCCATACAAACCATTCTAAAACCCAATAACAAGTAGTGTTTTATGGAACTACTAATACTTGTCAACCACAAAGCATTACTGCTGTTAGAATAACAGAATCACTGTCATCATCTGTCCTCATCACTGTGTTTTCCTCTCTGCTGTTTACAGCTGAACTCTCAGTCAGACTAGTGAATGGGACCACTTCCTGTTCTGGGACAGTGGAAGCCTTCTATGAAGGAGAGTGGTTGGGTCTATGTACTGGGTGGTGGAGCATAAGAGAGGTTAAGGTTGTGTGTAGACAGCTGGACTGTGGGAATCCTGTAGCTGAATCTAGAGGACCTCTGATTGAAGATGGAAGAAGAGGAGTCAGACTATTGAGTTGCTATGGAGATGAGTCTTCTTTTAGACATTGTGACATCAGAGGGGGACCTGGTTTCTGTTATGGTGAATATTATCGTCATGTGATCTGTTCAGGTAAGAGACTGGTCATATTGAGAGATTTATTTGTACATTATACAATATTACCATGTATCATGTTTTATGTGTTTTTATTTCATTTAAATAGAGGGAGAGATGTCAGATGTATTTAAACATTATATTTGTGTTTGTCATATTGGTTTATGGGAGATGTTCATGGGCAGATCATTGTAGTTCAGATGGTACTGAAGTGAAGCTGCCTGATGGATGTCCAGCTGTTTATTTTCTATAAAGTGAAGTGAACTTATTCCTGTCTCCTGCCTGCATTATTCCCAACCCGATCCTGAGTGACTAAGAACCCATTTCTACCTCTTACAGTATCAAACATAGCAAACTACAATCTTTTATCCAACATATTTGTGTTTAGTCCTTGGCAGTGTCATCAACAAAACTGATTGAATGTTCAACCAACTCTTTTTCTCCAGAGTCTGTGCGTCTTGTGGATGGAGCTGGTCTCTGCTCTGGGAGAGTGGAGGTGAAGTCCAATCAGTCCTGGGCCTCAGTGTGTGAAGCTGACTTTGACCGGCAGGATGCAGAGGTAGTCTGTAGGGATGTTGGCTGTGGGGCTCCTGCAGCTCTACAGGGGGGGCTCTATGGAGGAGGTGAGGGTCAGACCTGGGATAAAGAGTTCCAGTGTAAAGGCAATGAGTCCCTTCTCCTGGACTGTGACACCTCAGACAGAAAACACAACACCTGCCTACCTGGTAATGCTGTTGGACTTACCTGCTCAGGTAAGAAACAGTTTGTCACTCAATCAACATTGTTTCTCACCTGGAGTGAAGAATATGAGAGACAATATAGGTGTTTTAGTGAGAAAATAGTAAGATTACTGTCTCTCTCTTTTCTTTTCTCAGAGCCTGATGATGTGAGGCTGGTGGGAGGAGGCAGTCGCTGTGCTGGTGGAGTGGAGTGGTACGACCAGGGAGAGTGGAGGATTGTGGGAGCTGACTGGAAGAAGAAGGAGATGGCTGCAGTAGTGTGTAGACAGCTGGGATGTGGCTCCACTGTTTCAGTACTACCTGGAAACACCACTGGAGGGTTTGAAGTTTCCTGTTCTGGGTCTGAGTCTGTACTGAGGGAGTGTGGGAGAATGTATGTTCACCGTCCTGGACTCACAGTGATCTGCTCAGGTAATAACAAGACACACTATGTGGCCAAAAGTATGTGGACATTTGTGGATTCTGATATTTCAGCCACACAGCAATGTGTAGCTGAAATGAGCACACAGCCATGCAATCTCCATAGACAAACATTGCCAGTAGATTGGACTTACTGAAGATCTCAGTGACTTTCAACGTGGCACGTCTAGGAGCAACAACGGCTCAGCCGTGAAGTGGTAGACAACACAAGCTGACAGAACGGACCGCCGAGTGCTGTACCACGTAAAGAGTAAAAATAATCCTCTGTTGTAAAACTCACTGCTGAGTTCCACATACTTTTGTCCATGTATTATATCTCCTTCCTGGACTCACAGTGATCTGCTCAGGAAATATCAACATATTATAATTATATTCAACTGATTTCCTTCATTCATACAACTTCCTCTGCACCTCTCATGATGACTGTTTAGCTTGTCAGTCTGCTTTACTAAATAGATCACTCAGTCAAGTAGGAATCAAATACAAGTTAAATATCCCAGAATGCTTTTGTATTTGAGTGTTATCTCAGTGAACGTCTCTACTCACTACCACTGTCACATGTCATGTTATTGTCATATCTAAATGAGGAAAGTAGTTGAGGAGCTACGTTTTCTTTTTCTCTCCTCTTGTTCCAGATGTCCTGCTTAAGCCTGATATCAACATATGTTGTCTCAGTGACTGTAGGCCCACTACTCATGTTGCCCTGTGAGGGAGGGTGGCTGGCACTGTTACATGCTGATGTTATTGTCATATCTATAGGAAACTAGTTGAAGAGGTTTTTCTTCTTCTCTTTTATTGTTACAGATCTCCTGGTCCAGCCTGATATCTCCCTGACTGACTCAATGGGAGGGGTCTCCAGGGGCCACCAGGGGCCTGAGATGTTCAGGGGCTACAGCTTCACCATCACCTGCTCCACTCAGCCACAGTACCCAGGAGGCTCCTTCCTCCTCACGTTCACCGGCTCCAACAGAACCCAGACCCAGCCAGCTGTCAATCACTCTGCTGCCTTCCTCTTCCCTGCTGCAGATGACTCCCACCAAGGGAACTACAGCTGTGTTTATGAGAATTATGTTTTCTCTCATAACTTCTCCTCTGAGAGTGAGCTCCTCTCCCTCACCATCACAGGTAACTGAACATGAACCAGACTTACAACTTTGTCATTGACAGATTTCCCACAGATCTATGTGATGATGATCAGTCCCCTCATCAAAGGTGTTTCTGTTTGCAGCCTCTCCTCTGCCAGCCTTCATCATCAGACACGTTGTAGTGCTGCTGCTCCTACTGACAGCCATCACCGCCTCCTACCTGTACTACAAGGTAAAGACATTTACTCAGACGTTACAAGTCATTTAAACTAGAGGGAGAGGGTGAGAGGGAGAGGGAGAGAGAGAGAATGGAGATACTAGAGAGTAAATGTCTGACTGTTGGTGCTGTGTCTCCCTAGCCCACCAGGAGGCAGAAGAGAGTGAACAGGGTGAGCAGCATGGATCTTTATGTCAATGCCATGGAGATGGTCTCTCTGAGCTCCAGAGCTGAAGCTGGACCGGGAGAGGAGAGAGCAGCCCAGGGGACGGAGTAGGAATAGAATGAAGCTGATCCTACATGCTGATCTTAGGTCAGTTTTGTGTTTTAAATCGATGGGCAGCAGTGGACTGGTGTTTAAAATGTGGTGACAAAGCTGAAGTGGTTCTAATTTTAATAACAAGTTCAGAATTAGTTTATCTTTCTAGAACCTTGGAAGGAATCTAAAAGGAGTGACTGCAACCACCATTATTCCTTTTAGTTTAGTTTTTACCACCAAGGTAACATGGGGTTTGGGTAACATGGGGTTCTGGTAACATGGGGTTTGGGTAACATGGGGTTTTGGGTAACATGGGGTTCTGGGTAACATGGGGTTCTGGGTAACATGGGGTTTGGGTATCATGGGGTTTTGGGTAACATGGGGTTTTGGGTAACATGGGGTTTTGGGTAACATGGGGTTCTGGGTAACGTGGGGTTCTGGTAACATGGGGTTCTGGTAACATGGGGTTCTGGTAACATGGGGTTCTGGGTAACGTGGGGTTCTGGGTAACATGGGGTTCTGGTAACATGGGGTTCTGGGTAACGTGGGGTTCTGGGTAACGTGGGGTTTGGGTAAAATGGGGTTTGGGTAACAATAACTTTTTTTTGTAAGATCGGGTTCTGGGTAACGTGGGGGCCAGGGTAACGTGGGGTTCAGGGTAACGTGGGGTTCTGGGTAACGTGGGGTTCTGGGTAACGTGGGGTTCTGGTAACATGCTTTTGGGTAACATTGGGTTTTGGTAACGTGGGGTTCTGGGTAACATGGGGTTCTGGGTAACATGGGGTTTTGGGTAATTTGGGGTTCTGGTAACATGGGGTTCTGGTAACATGGGGTTCTGGGTAACATGGTGTTCTGGTAACATGGGTTTTTGGTAACGTGGGGTTTTTGGTAACATGGGGTTCTGGGTAACATGGGGTTTTGGGTAACATGGGGTTTTGGGTAAGGTGGGGTTTTGGGTAACGTGGGGTTTGGGTAACATGGGGTTTGGGGTAATATGGTGTTTGGGTAACATGGGGTTTTGATAATTTTAAGAGAGTAGCTCAATTACGTCTGTTTGGTGTTCCAGAATGTATTGCTTTTTGATTTCTGCTTTTGTCTTCAGGTCTTTGTCTTATTTAGTGTCTCTTAGAATCTTTATCTTATTTAGTGTCTCGTAGATTCTTTATTTTATTTAGTGTCTCTGAGATTCTTTATTTTATTTAGTGTCTCTTAGATTCTTTATCTTATTTAGTGTCCTCTTAGATTCTTTATCTTATTTAGTGTCTCTTAGATTCTTTATCTTATTTAGTGTCTCTTAGATTCTTTATCTTATTTAGTGTCTCTTAGATTCTTTATCTTATTTAGTGTTCTCTTAGATTCTTTATCTTATTTAGTGTCTCTTAGAATCTTTATCTTATTTAGTGTCTCTTAGAATCTTTATCTTATTTAGTGTCTCTTAGAATCTTTATCTTATTTAGTGTCTCAGATTCTTTATCTTATTTAGTGTCTCTTAGATTCTTTATCTTGTTTAGTGTCTCTTAGATTCTTTATCTTATTTAGTGTCTCTTAGATTCTTTATCTTGAAGTGTTTCCATTATTAGTCCAGGTATTATTATAATCATCTGTTCATTCTTTGTGTTTTGAGAAAATAAATAAGAGGTAATTTTGGTTTGTTGTTGTTGTTTACCTCTCATGATGTTATTGATTATAAATGTTATGATATTGATTACGATGTAGATTATTGTTATGATGTTGTTAGTAGTATAGAGATAATTATGTTATTGATTATAATTGTTATGAGATTTATTATTATGTGGATTTTTGTTAAGTTGCTTTCTAAACTGCCATGTAATCAACTGAATGCTTTTAATAAAATGACAGGCTGTCAGTCTTGTGTGATTCCCCTCTTGGACAGACTACAACATACAGTATGAATTAACTGAGATCAGTCTTGTGTGATTCCCCTCTTGGACAGACTACAACATACAGTATGAATTAACTGAGATCAGTCTGTGTGATTCCCCTCTTGGACAGACTACAACATACAGTATGAATTAACTGAGATCAGTCTGTGTGATTCCCCTCTTGGACAGACTACAACATACAGTATGAATTAACTGGTCATACATTTGGCAGGAGGTTAGGAAGTGCATCTAGGTTTCCACCTCATTTTGTGGGCTGTGTGCACATAGCCTGTCTTCTCTTGAGAGCCAGGTACCACCTGTAAATAGTCCTGCTATTGTTATTTTACTGCTGCTCTTTAATTACTTGTTACTTTCATTTCTTATCCATATTTTTTTAACTGCATTGTTGGTTAGGGGCTCGTAACTAATACAATTTGATTTGATTTGAGGTCTGCCCTCGGCGGCCATTCTCAATAGCAAGGCTAACTCACTGAGTCTGTACATAGTCAAAGCTTTTCTTAAGTTTGGGTCAGTGACAGTGGTCAGGTATTCTGCCACTGTGTACTGTCGTGGAAAATCATTTTCAAATACAACGCTTATTAGAACTTGTAAATTCAAACATGCTCTTTATTACAACTGTACAGCCAACTGGCATGTCCCCGCGGAACACCCCCCGCCAGAAGTCCAGTCCTTTATATTTATACCCATATAATATTATGCCCATCCCCTATGAAGTCATTCACCACCATCTGCTTTCAATCAGTTTATCATGGTGGCCAGACCCTCTATCCCAGTGTCTCAACTTTCTTCATGTGCCTGTGTGTCTGACATGTATGTACATAATGGACTGGTCAGACTATATGTCTAGTGGGTCTAAGTGCCCTAAACACATATTTCTCTGACATGTGTATCTCTTTAAAGAATCAGCAGACTATGTGTCTAGTGTCCAATTTCTTTAAGCGCCTATCTGTCTGACATGTATGTTTTGTTTAGTGTAATGGGTAGACTATAAATCTAGTGTGTCCAAGTGCCCAGGTGCTGACATGTCTAGTCAGTCTGTCAGCACAATGGAGAAAATACAAGAGCCAGAACGTCCCTTAGGAGATTTCCATTACTACAGTCTCATAATCAATGTAAACATGTAGTCCATTACTTTAATGTTCACTACACTACTACAATCCTCGGTTTCCTGTATTTACCAGAATGGCAAATGCACTCACATCTGCCTTCTTATACTATTTTCTAGTATACTCCTATCTATTGTTTAATTGGTGTGATATCTACCTACATATGTCACTTACTCCTACATAATCCCTCCTCTTGAGGGTAATTAACCTCAAAAACTATACTAAAATGACATATAGAGAGTAGATATCAATACCAACAATTGACTAAAACATTATCAAAATAAAGCTTACAAATCACTTGTACCAAACATCTCCAATACATAAACACAGACAGGAAGAAAAGATCCAATTGAAACATAATATTCTTACAAAACCCAACTAGACCAAACATCTCCAATTAATAACATAAAATAGGAATGAAAGATCTAGTTAAAATAAAAAATACTAATAATCAACCATTATATTTTGATGAAGCAATGAGCATGTAGTATGAATCCCTGCCTGAGGTTACAAAGAACACAAAGCATTAGGCAAAATAGATATGCTAAAACCCCTTTACATAAGACCACAGTCCTCATCCTTACATATAAGACAATCTCCTCTTTGACACTTTGACAGAAAAAAGGTTCTAGGTGATGATAATGACCATCCTCATGAATTTTTGCACCACTTGCAATTGTGACGCAAATTACACTTTTTGTGGACATGTATGAGTAAACATTAATCTGAACTGGGTAATTGAACATATACATGGAAACCATGACACGCATGACCCCCCCTCCCCCACCCCCAATCACTTCATAGAGACAGTTAGGGTTACCAAAGGGGCAGTCAAGAGGTCCTCCAACCGCATTGCAAGGCTTTCCATACTTATTGGTATAATTGCCTGGGCTTCCCACTTTCTTAACGCTAAATCCAACCAAACTCATACATGAGAGTCTAAACATTTTCATTACATTTACATCAGCATTAGCCTTTACTTCTGCTCATAATCCTTTGAGTTTGGCCATAGCAATATTGTGAATAAAGGTGCAACAGTCATCCCCAAACATGACACAAACTCCACCCTTCTCCACTAAGAGCCAATTAAGTATAGTTAATGAATCCCTGTTGGTTATAGCCAATAAAATTAATCCAATCTAAGTTCTAATTTGGTGTTATCCACAGAAATATAGATTCAAATCCTGATTTAACCTCATCTCTGGCCTTGAAATCCCTAGATAGACCTCTAAGCAGTCCAATTGCATTAAGGTATACCTCAGGATCCTTATGATAAGCCCTTTTAACTCTAGGTTTAACATAGTCATCATGGGGTGATTTAATAATGGTAACCTGTTGAATTGCTCTAATTAAGGCACAAAGACCAATCCATCCATCAGGCAATACATTCAACAGTTTGTTCTTTCCACACATCCAGAAACTATCAGCAATACCTCTGTCTTGATTTTTCAACATAGTAAGAGATGGCACAACCTGAGTTATGTAACTACACAACCCTTTTCTATTCATTATCAACCCTTTATCATTACCTTTACGAACTCCCACATTCTCCAACACCCAAATAGTATCACTTCTACAGTGGTGTTTCCTACATCAATTCCTTCGGTGTGGTGTCTGTAAAAACATTCATATTTTCCTTTAACCACGGTACCTCTGTCTAATTAAGGTACATTTAATTCAGTTCTAATGTTATAGGCAGCACAATCATTGTCTCCCAGCATGGTCTCATTCAACATAATTTTTCCCCTAGTCCTTACCCAGAGCAATCCTACATTTTATGTCACAAGGGAATAGAATACTTTCTATTGGTACAATAGTCATTTTTCCAACTTACACAGTTTTTACATGATGCTGGTTCAGAGACTATTAAAAGATCAGACAAAGGTGATTTTCTTCACAAAATACAATTGTCCATTCTGTGTCTGTTTGCCATATACTTAGCCCATTCGTATCACTCCTTCTTCACTACTTCTTCTCATGTAGTGTCCTTGAGTGGTTCTGATTCTGATATATCTAATTCTGTTGCTTTTTCAATGTTCTTATCTTGAGGTAGATCATTAGAGTTTATCAGAAAGTTTCAAATATCAGTAAAAACTCTCCTGACTGATGTCTCAGGTTGCTTTGTTGGCACGGTGGTCTGCTTGGTAAGGGCAGTCGATGTCATCTAGTGGTAGCTACTGTGGTCGTCACAGCAGCCGCCACCCTTGTTGTTGTCACAGGTTCTTCCTGTTCAGGTGCAGGGGTAGGTCTTCACCTTCCACTGGTTCAATCTTGTTCATGATGAGCACCTACTCGTCTTTTTCTTTGATTAATGTCAGGTCACATCCTTTCGGGTCCCAAACGACTTCTCCCTTTGTTTGGTGATGTGTCCATCCACAGAGTGCAATCTCTGATAAGGGTTTGATCCTTATGATTGAGATAGACTTCAGTTCTCCTGCTTCTGTTATAAATTGAGGTGGAACATAGATTCTAACCTTGTCAGTCTTTTTGGATTGTTCGGCTGATTCCATTCTTCTCTTCCTGCTTCCACCATACATCTTGATTGTGCATTAGTCTGTTGTTTCTATACTAGCATTCACTGTTGCTTCTGTTATGTCAATGTCATTATTCTTTTGTTGTTCTAACATCAATTGTCTGTAAAGGAGGCCATTCAAAAGTTTAAAAGTCAATTGTGGGGTAATCCCCATTTTCTTCAGCTTGCGGGACTTTTCCTCCTCTTTCTTCACCTGAAGCTCCCTCCTCAGGCCGGACTTAGCTTCCATCTGGAAGGGTTTCAATTTTAGGAAAGAAACGTTCTTATTCTGTTCCTTGTGAGGCCTCTCCTCCTCTTCTGGGTGCATTAGTCGGTGCACGTGTCATATTTTGGCTTTCACTTGATTTACTGTTTTCTTGGCTCCTCCCTGGCGTCTCAATCGTTTCCGCTGCTCCTGCTCCCTCCAGGCTCCCTCCTGGTGAATCAGCATCCTCTGTGTCCTCATCTCTATGTGGTTGTATCCTTCTCTCTGTTGGGACTCAGCTGCAGTGGTTCAGATGGTACCACGTCTGGCTTCTTTTCACTTGGACGGCCGTTCTTGTTGCTTTGGCCACCTCATAGGGTCCATCTCTCCTCGGTTGATCCCACTTCCTCCGGATCCCTCCAACGTGGACTAGATCTCCTGGTATCACTGGGAGAGGTCCTTCTGGTCCCCTTGGATCATCAGACGCAGAACCTCTCATCCTGGTTCAGGTTTCTGCCTACTTTCTGTGAAGCATTCATACTTAGAGACTTATGGCCTCTGTTCTATGATTGCACCATACATCCTCTTACTTCCATCACTCATCACACAACAAACAGACATTCCAGCTGAAGCTGGCGAACCCCTCTCCTTCTGGTTTCCTAAACATAAGACTTGGAAAACAACAGACAAAACATAACACCATTGACAATGTTATGTGTTATGCATAAATATATTCATGCAAACTGAAATCTGAGACCATGACAATTCCCACTCTCTCTTTACCTGACTCTATGCCTCCAGGATACTTTTCTGCTGGACTCCACAAAAATAAAAGCCCTAAAAAGCTTCCTCATGCTTCCACCCAGTCTTCCCCTTTCGGCCACAGGTTCTGAGAGGTGTTCCCAAATCATGTCATTTTTACTTAGTTTCCCATCTACTCCATTTCAACTGATAATCATGTGCATAACCTACAATTAACATTCTCTCTTCTTGAATTAATTCAACACTCTATATGCTTTCATATCAATCCCTTTAACATGTTTGTTTAGAGTATAATATCCTATCATCCATTCTCTTTCACATGATGTATTAAAAATAAAACAAGTAGCCTCCAAACTCAACCCAGTATGTCTATAGTGGAATCTAGTCTCTCTCTCTTTCTCTCTCTGATTCCACATCCTCTGTCATGGTGTTTTCAAGCTCACCCATTATTCAGCTGGACCTTACTTCTCGTGAGACTTATGCACCCACCAAAGAGAGACATGAAGAACTTTACCACTGCAGTGTTGTAAGAAGTATACCACCAGCCTGGTGTATCTTGATGTACACTCAGTCTCCAGAATGCAGCCCAAACCCTTCCATTTCTGGCTGTTTTTTCCTGAGGACATACACACTAACACATGGGTTATTTCCTGACAACAGACTTTTCTTGTTATAGCAATATCACTAAATCTTAATTCTTAATAACAGCCCTATGTAACCATTCTGCCTCAATTACCTGGCCTCCTGCCACAGAAATATTCATAATAGTCAAATGATGTTCCCTACATCAACTGCTGTACAATAACATGTAATCAGTCAAATGTCTTCCAGTTGGATTAATATCCAATCCTATCAAAACTAAGTAATAAGTTTCTTAAACTTTTGCTCTAGTGTTCAAAATGCCACCACTTATTCTTTTTACCATATCTTTAGATATGTGAATTGTTCTATTTACTTTAGAATTGTCCCTATATTTTACACAGCCAGCTGTCTTTCCTTTTCTGTGAATTATCTCTATTATTATACATAGTTTCTAGAAATAACACCCCTTCACTACCATTACCTTCATTTATGAGTCCCCTAACCCATAACAGCCATTATTTGATACATACTTACAACATCCTTAAGTCAATTTATATATCATTTATATCAGTATCAGTCCCTCCTCAGGAACATATACACAACCTTATGTTCCTCAAAACAAAAATAAATTGACCAAACGAGAAAAAGAGAAAAAAAATTATAATAATTACACATTTGCAATAAATTACCACTATTTGTAATGTAATTAAACCTGGAGAAAACGTCCATCTGTTTCATTCTATGCCCATGTTATTATTGGTCTCTTTCTTCTTCATTCTTGGGTATCATCGCACAACAGACTACCTTTTTATTCAATTAAACATTACATTTTATCATTACAATTCCAATGACATTATAAAACAAAAAAAAACAAAAAAAAAACCTTTAATCTAATATTCTGTAAGTTCTGTCAACCTCCTTGTCTCAGGATTAGTTTCCAGAGCTTCCCTAGGCCTATTAACATTAAACAGTTCTATATCCAAATAACTAAACAGTTCTTTTTTAAATACTTTTTCCAATCCAATATTCAGGATAACAGTCCTTAGTGTTTACTTTAACTCAAATTTGACCTTATCTATTCAATACACAACATCCCTTTAATAATTAACATTTATACTAAACACTTTAAATACCAGTATTATCTATTTTACAATAGCCCTTTTGTCTCAGTTTTTCTCTCATGAGTGGCCTGGTAATAAAAGATCAGTACCCCAATTCCTTTAAGTCATTATTCTCCCTGGCCCATATCATTTCAGCATGTCTTTTTTTAGATACAGTTCACAGGTCATCAGACACAGTTGTCCCTCACTATTCAGTCGGTTAGGGTGGGTTTGAGCTCCACACCCACTTGTAGTGATATTCTCTCCCATGCCTTAAAGCATTCTGATGTCACCTTTTATGATAACTCCCTTATTCTACTGGTGATCTCTCAGATGAATTACAGATGAGGTATTTATCAACAACCCTCACAGAGACCCACACTCCAATAAACCCTTTGGAGTAACTTTCATCACTTTTTATATGCAGAATGAACAAAGCACATTTGTGTATTTACCCAAAGACCATAACCCCAAGGAACTGATAGTTTTACCTATGAACCCATGTTATATCAAAAATAAAAATTAAAATACAACCTATTTTGAATAACTTATTCAATTTAAGGGTACAACTCTTCATAATTTTCCCAGGGACATAATAGATTTTCAAAGTAATTATACAGTTTGAATAGAGTCTGGTGTCTTTTAATCATTTTATAAGTAAATCCCACCTGTTCCAACAATTTCTAGTAAAAGGTGATCAGTCTTTCACAGGAAATTCTTAGGATTCAGGGCATTTTGACACCATTAATATGTTTCCACTCCCCCTTTCTTTAGGAACAACTTAAATACATTTTTCAAAAACATTTCCATCCTTTTGCATACCCAATTTGAAACTGAATTGGAAGAAACCCTTCCAATAAATCTACTAATGCATATTCATTCCCAGTACATGGTGTACTTACTAGTGAACCATAAGCCAATAACGCAAAGGGACTGGACTCACTCATCCAGAACTCCATTTTTTAGCCTTATCCAGATATTTTTATTTTTAAAGCAACTGACTTTAAGAACTGCTTTCCACAGTAATGCAGTCTCCAATGACATTTTGACCAGAGAAGATTAAACCTTTTTTTTTTTTCCTGGAAAAGAAAGTATACATATCGTTAATATTCACAATGTTACCTTTTAATCAGCAAATAGTTTTTATTCCATAAACGTCTTAACAGTTTTCAGAGAATGACGGTATAGAATGCCTAACAATTAAAATTCCATCTGTACTCTACTAGATGTCAAGTCAAACGTGATCTAATACTTCTTCTTGACCACATATAAACTGTAATCTCTATGAAACACTCATTGTTCGCTCAGAGACTATACACCGCCAAGTAAAAAATTCCATTCTCACTAACCTCAAACCGATTAGTTGTTTGTTATTTTGACAAGGATATAAACTCTTGTATAGCGGCATTTCCTGCTACCGCACTAAATTCTAGTGTCACATTACACTAATTTTCCCCATACCCGCTATACCCATATTCAAAACAGAGAGCTATTTTCTTATTCGTTCTTAGATATTGTCAATAGTTCTGCTAATCACCCGCACGTCTGCGAGGACTAGAGGAACCACATTTGTACCTCATCGCAATGTATTTTCTGATGATAGAATGTTGACATCAGAACGCCTGCAAATCGAGCTTCACATTTTGGTCCCATGCGACTGTGCCTCCCTTATTCTATTCATCCTGTTTATCAGGTAATAGTGTCCTGGATTCCACTATTTATCTTAACTAACCTAGATTCGTTTTTAACTTTATAGTATAATTTCAATTTATCGGCGATTCTGTTTTCTCTTTTGTTACCCACTGTTCTATCCGTATTTATACTATTCGGTTAACGCCTTTTTAAGTATTTTTATTTATTATTTGTTTTGACACCTTTTTGTTATTTTTACCGCGGTCTCTTACCACTTTATCACATCAGTGTTTTTATCCTTGATTACAACTTATTTTACTTCGATGTTTCTTAATTCCGTTCCATCTGCCTAATAGCAGTTAACTGCACCCTTCTACAACTCTATACTCTATTCACAGGAGGGCTGCGCGCTCCCTCTTCTGGACGTTCTGCCTACACACACACAACCTGTCCTATCTTTCTTCCTAATGTTCTATCTTTACACAGATCCACTCATTTCTTACAACATTTTCATTCATCCTTTTTATTTTTCATCTGTTCATTCAATCCCTTTGTTTTTACCTCAAAACAACTTAGTCTTTCTTTATTGACTTAATTCACTTCCTCCTACATAAGCCTAGACTGCTAAGATTTCTACAATATGACGAGACTACTGTCTAATCGGATCAGCTTGTCTTCATATCCTATTCACCCCCAATACTGATCTTTTCTTCTATTTTAGAGTAGTATTGTGGCGTGACCTACTGAATTACAAAACCCCGTTAGCTAGACAGAGCGTTTTTTTATTCGCAGGATTTCTTTTGCATTTGAACGCCGCACAATCGGGCAAACGTCCTAAATATTTCACCCGTACAGTCCCCCTTTCAGAGCGGTAATCATGAATATTTATTTAACTACTGATTTATGTTTTAACCGTATAAGCTACTTTTGCAGTTGAACGCCGCACAATCGGGCAAACGTTTTTCCTGCGTCCTAAATATTTCACCCGTTCAGTCCCCCGTTCTGGGGCGGTAGCCATGAAATATTTATTTACTAAATATCCACCCACAGATTATTCTGCCGTGAATATCCCACCCAAGCAGACCTCTTTAAAAATGTTCCTTTTTTAAAGAGCGGTATCGTGGCTTCCTAACTACTTATTTATGCAGTTCTCTATTATTTTTAGAGCCGTTATTCATAAGTAACCTGTCCAAGCATTCCTTCTACTAATTTTATTGAAGAGGTATCACAGGATTTTCTACCTACATTATCTGTCCCTTATTATAGCCAGCCATCTCAGCCAGATGCGCAAACAACCGCATCATTTAAGCTACACATTCGAACGGTCTGATCAGAACGAGCGCATGCATGCCCACTCCGCTAAACACCTAACACAAGCAAAGTTCACAGCGCCTATTCACTCAGTCTCTATACTACATGCGCATACATTTCTATTTAATACAATTCCCCAAATTACACATACATGCAAATTCATTGAATTCAAAAGTTCTTTAGTATTTACTGGTTTCTTTTTAGGAAATTTGAAAGAGAGACTTACATGGCGCCCCTCTCGCTGAGACAGGATCTCTGAAGCAATCCATACAAACATTTCAACTATGTAAGAACAAGCTTACCTTTTTCATAGTTGTGGCCATAGTGTTTGCAAGATTGTCCAAAGAAACTATCTCCAGCCCTGAACGCCATTCCGCAGTCCCTGTCCCTCCTGGCTAAGCTCGCCAAATTCTGTCGTGGAACATCGTCTCAGAAATATAACACTTGTAAGAACTTGTGAAATCAAATAGACTTTTTAATACAATTTGTATAGCAAGCCGGAATGTCCCGCGGAACACACCCATCTCCCAGACCTCCCGCTCCTATCCTTATACACACATAGTATTATGTCCATCCCTTATGCAAATGAAGTTTCCTTTCTGAAGTCATTCACCACCATCTGCTTTCAATTAGTTTATAATGGTGGCCGGACCCTCTATCCCAGTGTGTCAGCAGACTCCATGTCCCTTCCCTTCACCACTAAATCAATGCACTCTTTGTTCTGTTCTCCCCTATCCTTAGTGTGTCCAATTTCCTTAGGCGCCCATGTGTCTGGTATGTATGTACTTAATGGAATGGTCAGACTATATGTCTAGTGTCCAATTGCCTTAGGCGCCCATGTGTCTGGTATGTTATTTTACTGTTCAGCTGTCTTATGCCTTTATATGTTATCCATGTGTCTAATTTTACTCCTACACAAGCTGGTGAAGTTGCTACCCAACAGGAACAACCATGACGACAACAACAACAAGCTGGTGAAGTTGCTACCCAACAGGAACAACCATGACGACAACAACAACAACAAGCTGATGAAGTTGCTACCCAACAGGAACAACCATGACAACAACAACAAGCTGGTGAAGTTGCTACCCAACAAGAACAACCATGACAACAACAACAAGCTGGTGAAGTTGCTACCCAACAGGAACAACCATGACAACAACAACAACAACAAGCTGGTGAAGTTGCTACCCAACAGGAACAACCATGACAACAACAACAAGCTGGTGAAGTTGCTACCCAACAGGAACAACCATGATGACAACAACAACAACAAGCTGGTGAAGTTGCTACCCAACAGGAACAACCATGACAACAACAACAAGCTGGTGAAGTTGCTACCCAACAGGAACAACCATGATGACAACAACAAGCTGGTGAAGTTGCTACCCAACAGGAACAACCATGATGACAACAACAAGCTGGTGAAGTTGCTACCCAACAGGAACAACCATGATGACAACAACAACAACAAGCTGGTGAAGTTGCTACCCAACAGGAACAACCATGACAACGACAACAACAACAACAACAACAAGCTGGTGAAGTTGCTACCCAACAGGAACAACCATGACAACAACAACAAGCTGGTGAAGTTGCTACCCAACAGGAACAACCATGACAACAACAATAAGCTGGTGAAGTTGCTACCCAACAGGAACAACCATGACGACAACAACAAGCTGGTGAAGTTGCTGCCCAACAGGAACAACCATGACAACAACAACAAGCTGGTGAAGTTGCTACCCAACAGGAACAACCATGACGACAACAACAACAACAAGCTGGTGAAGTTGCTACCCAACAGGAACAACCATGACAACAACAACAAGCTGGTGAAGTTGCTACCCAACAGGAACAACCATGACGACAACAACAACAACAAGCTGGTGAAGTTGCTACCCAACAGGAACAACCATGATGACAACAACAACAACAAGCTGGTGAAGTTGCTACCCAACAGGAACAACCATGACAACAACAACAAGCTGGTGAAGTTGCTACCCAACAGGAACAACCATGACAACAACAACAAGCTGGTGAAGTTGCTACCCAACAGTGACAACCATGACAACAACAACAACAACAAGCTGGTGAAGTTGCTACCCAACAGTGACAACCATGACAACAACAACAAGCTGGTGAAGTTGCTACCCAACAGTGAACAACCATGACAACAACAAGCTGGTGAAGTTGCTACCCAACAGGAACAACCATGACAACAACAACAAGCTGGTGAAGTTGCTACCCAACAGGAACAACCATGACAACAACAACAAGCTGGTGAAGTTGCTACCCAACAGGAACAACCATGATGACAACAACAACAACAAGCTGATGAAGTTGCTACCCAACAGGAACAACCATGACAACAACAACAAGCTGGTGAAGTTGCTACCCAACAGGAACAACCATGACAACAACAACAAGCTGGTGAAGTTGCTACCCAACAGGAACAACCATGACAACAACAACAACAAGCTGGTGAAGTTGCTACCCAACAGTAACAACCATGACAACAACAACAACAAGCTGGTGAAGTTGCTACCCAACAGGAACAACCATGACAACAACAACAACAACAACAAGCTGGTGAAGTTGCTACCCAACAGGAACAACCATGACAACAACAACAACAAGCTGGTGAAGTTGCTACCCAACAGGAACAACCCTGACAACAACAACAACAAGCTGGTGAAGTTGCTACCCAACAGGAACAACCATGACGACAACAACAACAACAAGCTGGTGAAGTTGCTACCCAACAGGAACAACCATGACAACAACAACAACAACAAGCTGGTGAAGTTGCTACCCAACAGGAACAACCATGACAACGACAACAAGCTGGTGAAGTTGCTACCCAACAGGAACAACCATGACAACAACAACAACAACAAGCTTGTGAAGTTGCTACCCAACAGGAACAACCATGACAACAACAACAAGCTGGTGAAGTTGCTACCCAACAGGAACAACCATGACAACAACAACAACAAGCTGGTGAAGTTGCTACCCAACAGGAACAACCATGACAACAACAACAACAACAACAAGCTGGTGAAGTTGCTACCCAACAGGAACAACCATGACAACAACAACAACAAGCTGGTGAAGTTGCTACCCAACAGGAACAACCCTGACAACAACAACAACAAGCTGGTGAAGTTGCTACCCAACAGGAACAACCATGACGACAACAACAACAACAAGCTGGTGAAGTTGCTACCCAACAGGAACAACCATGACAACAACAACAACAACAAGCTGGTGAAGTTGCTACCCAACAGGAACAACCATGACAACGACAACAAGCTGGTGAAGTTGCTACCCAACAGGAACAACCATGACAACAACAACAACAACAAGCTTGTGAAGTTGCTACCCAACAGGAACAACCATGACAACAACAACAAGCTGGTGAAGTTGCTACCCAACAGGAACAACCATGACAACAACAACAAGCTGGTGAAGTTGCTACCCAACAGGACCAACCATGACAACAACAACAACAAGCTGGTGAAGTTGCTACCCAACAGGAACAACCCTGACAACAACAACAACAAGCTGGTGAAGTTGCTACCCAACAGGAACAACCCTGACAACAACAACAAGCTGGTGAAGTTGCTACCCAACAGGAACAACCATGACGACAACAACAACAACAAGCTGGTGAAGTTGCTACCCAACAGGAACAACCATGACAACAACAACAACAACAAGCTGGTGAAGTTGCTACCCAACAGGAATAACCATGACAACAACAACAACAAGCTGGTGAAGTTGCTACCCAACAGGAACAACCATGACAACAACAACAAGCTGGTGAAGTTGCTACCCAACAGGAACAACCATGACGACAACAACAACAACAAGCTGGTGAAGTTGCTACCCAACAGGAACAACCATGACAACAACAACAAGCTGGTGAAGTTGCTACCCAACAGGAACAACCATGACAACAACAACAACAACAAGCTGATGAAGTTGCTACCCAACAGGAACAACCCTGACAATAACAACAACAAGCTGGTGAAGTTGCTACCCAACAGGAACAACCATGACAACAACAACAAGCTGGTGAAGTTGCTACCCAACAGTCACAACCATGACAATAACAACAAGCTGGTGAAGTTGCTACCCAACAGTCACAACCATGACAACAACAACAACAACAAGCTGGTGAAGTTGCTACCCAACAGGAACAACCATGACAACAACAACAACAAGCTGGTGAAGTTGCTACCCAACAGGAACAACCATGACAACAACAACAACAAGCTGGTGAAGTTGCTACCCAACAGGAACAACCATGACAACAACAACAACAACAACAAGCTGGTGAAGTTGCTTCCCAACAGGAACAACCATGACAACAACAACAACAACAAGCTGGTGAAGTTGCTACCCAACAGGAACAACCATGACAACAACAACAACAAGCTGGTGAAGTTGCTACCCAACAGTAACAACCATGACAACAACAACAAGCTGGTGAAGTTGCTACCCAACAGGAACAACCCTGACAACAACAACAAGCTGATGAAGTTGCTACCCAACAGGAACAACCATGACAACAACAACAACAACAAGCTGGTGAAGTTGCTACCCAACAGGAACAACCATGACAACAACAACAACAAGCTGGTGAAGTTGCTACCCAACAGTAACAACCATGACAACAACAACAAGCTGGTGAAGTTGCTACCCAACAGGAACAACCATGACGACAACAACAACAACAAGCTGGTGAAGTTGCTACCCAACAGGAACAACCCTGACAACAACAACAACAACAAGCTGGTGAAGTTGCTACCCAACAGGAACAACCATGATAACATCAACAACAACAAGCTGGTGAAGTTGCTACCCAACAGGAACAACCATGACAACAACAACAACAACAAGCTGGTGAAGTTGCTACCCAACAGGAACAACCATGACAACAACAACAACAAGCTGGTGAAGTTGCTACCCAACAGTAACAACCATGACAACAACAACAAGCTGGTGAAGTTGCTACCCAACAGGAACAACCATGACGACAACAACAACAACAAGCTGGTGAAGTTGCTACCCAACAGGAACAACCCTGACAACAACAACAACAAGCTGGTGAAGTTGCTACCCAACAGGAACAACCCTGACAACAACAACAAGCTGGTGAAGTTGCTACCCAACAGGAACAACCATGATAACATCAACAACAACAAGCTGGTGAAGTTGCTACCCAACAGGAACAACCATGACAACAACAACAACAACAAGCTGGTGAAGTTGCTACCCAACAGGAACAACCATGACAACAACAACAACAACAAGCTGGTGAAGTTGCTACCCAACAGGAACAACCATGACGACAACAACAACAACAAGCTTGTGAAGTTGCTACCCAACAGGAACAACCATGACAACGACAACAAGCTGGTGAAGTTGCTACCCAACAGGAACAACCATGACAACAACAACAACAACGCTTGTGAAGTTGCTACCCAACAGGAACAACCATGACAACAACAACAAGCTGGTGAAGTTGCTACCCAACAGGAACAACCATGACAACAACAACAACAAGCTGATGAAGTTGCTACCCAACAGGAACAACCCTGACAACAACAACAACAAGCTGGTGAAGTTGCTACCCAACAGGAACAACCCTGACAACAACAACAACAAGCTGGTGAAGTTGCTACCCAACAGGAACAACCCTGACAACAACAACAACAAGCTGGTGAAGTTGCTACCCAACAGGAACAACCATGACAACAACAACAAGCTGGTGAAGTTGCTACCCAACAGGAACAACCCTGACAACAACAACAACAAGCTGGTGAAGTTGCTACCCAACAGGAACAACCCTGACAACAACAACAACAAGCTGGTGAAGTTGCTACCCAACAGGAACAACCATGACAACAACAACAACAAGCTGGTGAAGTTGCTACCCAACAGGAACAACCCTGACAACAACAACAACAAGCTGGTGAAGTTGCTACCCAACAGGAACAACCCTGACAACAACAACAACAAGCTGGTGAAGTTGCTACCCAACAGGAACAACCATGACAACAACAACAACAACAAGCTGGTGAAGTTGCTACCCAACAGGAACAACCCTGACAACAACAACAACAAGCTGGTGAAGTTGCTACCCAACAGGAACAACCATGACAACAACAACAAGCTGATGAAGTTGCTACCCAACAGGAACAACCATGACGACAACAACAACAACAAGCTGATGAAGTTGCTACCCAACAGGAACAACCATGACAACAACAACAAGCTGGTGAAGTTGCTACCCAACAGGAACAACCATGACAACAACAACAAGCTGGTGAAGTTGCTACCCAACAGGAACAACCATGACAACAACAACAAGCTGGTGAAGTTGCTACCCAACAGGAACAACCATGACAACAACAACAACAACAAGCTGGTGAAGTTGCTACCCAACAGGAATAACCATGACAACAACAACAACAACAAGCTGGTGAAGTTGCTACCCAACAGGAACAACCATGACAACAACAACAAGCTGGTGAAGTTGCTACCCAACAGGAACAACCATGACGACAACAACAACAACAAGCTGGTGAAGTTGCTACCCAACAGGAACAACCATGACAACAACAACAAGCTGGTGAAGTTGCTACCCAACAGGAACAACCATGACAACAACAACAAGCTGGTGAAGTTGCTACCCAACAGGAACAACCATGACAACAACAACAAGCTGGTGAAGTTGCTACCCAACAGGAACAACCATGACAACAACAACAACAACAAGCTGGTGAAGTTGCTACCCAACAGGAATAACTATGACAACAACAACAACAACAAGCTGGTGAAGTTGCTACCCAACAGGAACAACCATGACAACAACAACAAGCTGGTGAAGTTGCTACCCAACAGGAACAACCATGACGACAACAACAACAAGCTGGTGAAGTTGCTACCCAACAGGAACAACCATGACAACAACAACAACAACAAGCTGGTGAAGTTGCTACCCAACAGGAACAACCATGACAACAACAACAACAAGCTGGTGAAGTTGCTACCCAACAGGAACAACCATGACGACAACAACAACAAGCTGGTGAAGTTGCTACCCAACAGGAACAACCATGACAACAACAACAACAACAAGCTGGTGAAGTTGCTACCCAACAGGAACAACCATGACAACAACAACAAGCTGGTGAAGTTGCTACCCAACAGGAACAACCATGACAACAACAACAAGCTGATGAAGTTGCTACCCAACAGGAACAACCATGACAACAACAACAACAAGCTGGTGAAGTTGCTACCCAACAGGAACAACCATGACGACAACAACAACAAGCTGGTGAAGTTGCTACCCAACAGGAACAACCATGACAACAACAACAACAACAAGCTGGTGAAGTTGCTACCCAACAGGAACAACCATGACAACAACAACAAGCTGGTGAAGTTGCTACCCAACAGGAACAACCATGACAATAACAAGCTGGTGAAGTTGCTTCCCAACAGGAACAACCATGATAACAACAACAAGCTGGTGAAGTTGCTACCCAACAGGAACAACCATGACAACAACAACAAGCTGGTGAAGTTGCTACCCAACAGGAACAACCATGACAACAACAACAAGCTGGTGAAGTTGCTACCCAACAGGAACAACCATGACAATAACAAGCTGGTGAAGTTGCTACCCAACAGGAACAACCCTCTCTGGTTAATGTCACCACCATGGATGTTTAAGTTATATAGTCTACCAAGTGTTAATGTCACCACCATGGATGTTTAAGTTATATAGTCTACCAAGTGTTAATGTCACCACCATGGATGTTTAAGTTATATATTCTACCAAGTGTTAATGTCACCACCATGGATGTTTAAGTTATATAGTCTACCAAGTGTTAATGTCACCACCATGGATGTTTAAGTTATATAGTCTACCAAGTGTTAATGTCACCACCATGGATGTTTAAGTTATATAGTCTACCAAGTGTTAATGTCACCACCATGGATGTTTAAGTTATATAGTCTACCAAGTGTTAATGTCACCACCATGGATGTTTAAGTTATATAGTCTACCAAGTGTTAATGTCACCACCATGGATGTTTAAGTTATATAGTCTACCAAGTGTTAATGTCACCACCATGGATGTTTAAGTTATATAGTCTACCAAGTGTTAATGTCACCACCATGGATGTTTAAGTTATATAGTCTACCAAGTGTTAATGTCACCACCATGGATGTTTAAGTTATATAGTCTACCAAGTGTTAATGTCACCACCATGGATGTTTAAGTTATATAGTCTACCAAGTGTTAATGTCTCCACCATGGATGTTTAAGTTATATAGTCTACCAAGTGTTAATGTCACCACCATGGATGTTTAAGTTATATAGTCTACCAAGTGTTAATGTCTCCACCATGGATGTTTAAGTTATATAGTCTACCAAGTGTTAA
The DNA here is from genome assembly GCF_016432855.1 of Salvelinus namaycush. Classification (NCBI taxonomy): domain Eukaryota; kingdom Metazoa; phylum Chordata; class Actinopteri; order Salmoniformes; family Salmonidae; genus Salvelinus; species Salvelinus namaycush. The sequence continues at coordinate 163,102 of NW_024060297.1, forward strand.
TGTCACCACCATGGATGTTTAAGTTATATAGTCTACCAAGTGTTAATGTCACCACCATGGATGTTTAAGTTATATAGTCTACCAAGTGTTAATGTCACCACCATGGATGTTTAAGTTATATAGTCTACCAAGTGTTAATGTCACCACCATGGATGTTTAAGTTATATATTCTACCAAGTGTTAATGTCACCACCATGGATGTTTAAGTTATATATTCTACCAAGTGTTAATGTCACCACCATGGATGTTTAAGTTATATAGTCTACCAAGTGTTAATGTCACCACCATGGATGTTTAAGTTATATAGTCTACCAAGTGTTAATGTCACCACCATGGATGTTTAAGTTATATAGTCTACCAAGTGTTAATGTCACCACCATGGATGTTTAAGTTATATAGTCTACCAAGTGTTAATGTCACCACCATGGATGTAGAAGTTATATAGTCTACCAAGTGTTAATGTCACCACCATGGATGTTTAAGTTATATAGTCTACCAAGTGTTAATGTCACCACCATGGATGTTTAAGTTATATAGCCTACCAAGTGTTAATGTCACCACCATGGATGTTTAAGTTATATAGTCTACCAAGTGTTAATGTCACCACCATGGATGTTTAAGTTATATAGTCTACCAAGTGTTAATGTCACCACCATGGATGTAGAAGTTATATAGTCTACCAAGTGTTAATGTCACCACCATGGATGTTTAAGTTATATAGTCTACCAAGTGTAATGTCACTGTAGGGGGTGGGTTCCAGAGACCCTCCTCATTGTTGATTAAGGAGACCTTAAGATTCATATGTTTTGCTGCAGGCCTTATAATAGATACTGTTGCTATGTGTCTAAACTCTGCCACTATACGTTGCACAAGCATCTATATTAGTCTTTGTGGTTAAGCTCTGGCTGTTGTGAGAGTGTGCTTGCAGGCTGGGTCTGAGTCAGACTGAAACTAGATAAAGAGAAGTAACCACTGTCTGGTTTTGACATGTTGATCTTGTGTGACAGTGGACAATGCTAATGAATTCAGAGAAGCTACTGTACTATATTGATACACACATACATTGACGTAGGTGATTATACCACTAGGGAGTGATCACATGTACACTGCTCAAAAAAATAAAGGGAACACTAAAATAACACATCCTAGATCTGAATGAATGAAATATTCTTATTAAATACTTTTTTCTTTACATAGTTGAATGTGCTGACAACAAAATCACACAAAAATTATCAATGGAAATCAAATTTATCAACCCATGGAGGTCTGGATTTGGAGTCACACTCAAAATTAAAGTGGAAAACCACACTACAGGCTGATCCAACTTTGATGTCATGTCCTTAAAACAAGTCAAAATGAGGCTCAGTAGTGTGTGTGGCCTCCACGTGCCTGTATGACCTTCCTACAACGCATGGGCATGCTCCTGATGAGGTGGCGGATGGTCTCCTGAGGGATCTCCTCCCAGACCTGGACTAAAGCATCCGCCAACTCCTGGACAGTCTGTGGTGCAACGTGGCGTTGGTGGATGGAGCGAGACATGATGTCCCAGATGTGCTCAATTGGATTCAGGTCTGGGGAACGGGCGGGCCAGTCCATAGCATCAATGCCTTCCTCTTGCAGGAACTGCTGACACACTCCAGCCACATGAGGTCTAGCATTGTCTTGCATTAGGAGGAACCCAGGGCCAACCGCACCAGCATATGGTCTCACAAGGGGTCTGAGGATCTCATCTCGGTACGTAATGGCAGTCAGGCTACCTCTGGCGAGCAGAGGAAATGCCACCCCACACCACGACTGACCCACCGCCAAACCGGTCATGCTGGAGGATGTTGCAGGCAGCAGAACGTTCTCCACGGCGTCTCCAGACTCTGTCACGTGCTCAGTGTGAACCTGCTTTCATCTGTGAAGAGCACAGGGCGCCAGTGGCGAATTTGCCAATCTTGGTGTTCTCTGGCAAATGCCAAACGTCCTGCACGGTGTTGGGCTGTAAGCACAACCCCCACCTGTGGACGTCGGGCCCTCATACCACCCTCATGGAGTCTGTTTCTGACCGTTTGAGCAGACACATGCACATTTGTGGCCTGCTGGAGGTCATTTTGCAGGGCTCTGGCAGTGCTCCTTCTGCTCCTCCTTGCACAAAGGCGGAGGTAGCGGTCCTGCTGCTGGGTTGTTGCCCTCCTACGGCCTCCTCCACGTCTCCTGATGTACTGGCCTGTCTCCTGGTAGCGCCTCCATGCTCTGGACACTACGCTGACAGACACAGCAAACCTTCTTGCCACAGCTCGCATTGATGTGCCATCCTGGATGAGCTGCACTACCTGAGCCACTTGTGTGGGTTGTAGACTCTCATGCTACCACTAGAGTGAAAGCACCGCCAGCATTCAAAAGTGACCAAAACATCAGCCAGGAAGCATAGGAACTGAGAAGTGGTCTGTGGTCACCACCTGCAGAACCACTCCTTTATTGGGGGTGTCTTGCTAATTGCCTATAATTTCCACCTGTTGTCTATTCCATTTGCACAACAGCATGTGAAATTTATTGTCAATCAGTGTTGCTTCCTAAGTGGACAGTTTGATTTCACAGAAGTGTGATTGACTTGGAGTTACATTGTGTTGTTTAAGTGTTCCCTTTATTTTTTTGAGCAGTGTATTACCTCAACTAACCAGTGACCCGCACATTGACTCTGTACCAATACCCCCTGTATATAGCCTCCACATTGACTCTGTACCGGTACCCCCTGTATATATCCTCCACATTGACTCTGTACCAGTACCCCTGTATATAGCCTCCACATTGACTCTGTACCGGTACCCCCTGTATATAGCCTCCACATTGACTCTGTACTGGTACCCCAGTATATAGCCTCCACATTGATTCTGTACCGTCTAATGTGTATTCATGACCCCCCCCCCCCCCCCCCCATGTCTAATGTGTATTCATGACCCCCCCATGTCTAATGTGTACTCATGACCCCCCCCCATGTCTTTTACGTGTCTTCTCACTTCTCCTCTCCCCATCTCCTCATACCTCTCCTCTTCTTCCCTCTCCTCTTCTCCCCCTCTCCTCTTCTCCCTTCCTCTTCTCTCCATCTCCTCTTATCCCCCCTGTCCTCTTTATCTTTCATTACTGACAACTCACCAGTGATGTCATCATAACCAGTAACCTGTTCCTCTCTTGGCCCAGCCCAGCCTGACATATAGCATCAGGCCTGTTGAGTTGACTTGGTAACAGACCTCTAGCTTCTACACTACATCCCCCCTTCTCCTGCTCTAACATGAGACCTCATCAGTACTCATTTTGGGTGCTGGTACTGTTTATATTGAGGTGCTGGAACATTAAGCCAATATTCTATAAGAGGTGAACTCAAGCAGTAGAAAGTTAGAGGTGATATTACAGGACACACTACAGTTGAAGTCGGAAGTTTACATACACCTTAGCCAAATACATTTAAACTCAGTTTTTCACAATTCCTGACATATAACCACTTTATTTTAAGAATGTGAAATGTCAGAATAATAGGAGTGATTTATTTTAGCTTTTATTTATTTCATCACATTCCCAGTGGGTCAGAAGTTTACATACATTCAATTAGTATTTGGTAGCATTGCCTTTAAATTGTTAAACTTGGGTCAAACGTTTCAGGTAGTCTTCCACAAGCTTCCTACAGTAAGTTGGGTGAATTTTGGACCATTCCTCCTGCCAGAGCTGGTGTAAGTGAGTCAGGTTTGTAGGCCTCCTTGCTCGCACATTTTTTCACTTCAAAATACAAATTTTCTATAGGATTGAGGTCAGGGCTTTGTGATGGCTACTCTAATACCTTGACTTTGTTGTCCTTAAGCCATTTTGCCATCGACTTTGGAAGTATGCTTGGGGTAATTGTCCATTTGGAAGACCCTTTTGCGACCAAGCTTTAACTTCCTGACTAATGTCTTGAGCTGTTGCTTCAATATATCCACATCATTTTCATTCCTCATGATGCCATCTATTTTGTGAAGTGCACCAGTCCCTCCTGCAGCAAAGCACCCCCACAACATGATGCTGCCAACCCCGTGCTTCACGGTTGGGATGGTGTTCTTCGGATTGCAAGCCTCCCCCTTTTTCCTCCAAACATCACGATGGTCATTATGGCCAAACAGTTCTATTTTTGTTTCATCAGACCAGAGGACATTTCTCCAAAAAGTACGATCTTTGTCCCCATGTGCAGTTGCAAACTGTCTGGTTTTTAATGGTGGTTTTGTAGCAGTGGCTTCTTCCTTGCTGAGCGGCCATTCAGGTTATGTCGATATAGGACTCATTTTACTGTGGATATAGATACTTTTGTACCTGTTTCCTCCAGCATCTTCACAAGGTCATTTGCTGTTGTTCTGGGATTGATTTGCACTTTTCGCACCAAAGTACGTTCATCTCTAGGAGACAGAACTCGTCTCCTTCCTGAGCGGTATGACGGCTGTGTGGTCCCATGGTGTTTATACTTGCGTACTATTGTTTGTACAGATGAACGTCGTACCTTCAGGCGTTTGGAAATTGCTCCCAAGGATGAACCAGACTTGTGGAGGTCTACAATTTATTTTCTGAGGACTTGGCTGATTTCTTTTGATTTTCCCATGATGTCAAGCAAAGAAGCACTGCGTTTGAAGGTAGGCCTTGAAATACATCCACAGGTACACCTCCAATTGACTCAAATGATGTCAATTAGCCTATCAGAAGCTTCTAAAGCCATGACATAATTTTCTGGAATTTTCCAAGCTGTTTAAAGGCACAGTCAACTTAGTGTATGTAATCTTCTGACCCACTGGAATTGTGATACAGTGAATTATAAGTGAAATAATCTGTCTGTAAACAATTGTTGGAAAAATTACCTGTGTCATGCACAAAGTAGATGTCCTTACCGATTGCCAAAACTGTAGTTTGTTAACAAAAAATTTGTGGAGTGGTTGAAAAATGTGTTTTAATGACTTCAACCTAAGTGTATGTAAACTTCCAACTTCAACTGTATGTGAAACTTTGCTGCTCTGTCAGCAGTTTCCTGTGGGGTTTTTCAGAACAGATCAGTTTGCTCTATTTAGCTGAGTTCAACCACTGATCTGAGAAAAGTTTTCACACCATTGAAATAAGGAAGTAATGAGAGACAAGTCATATAGCCTCGCAGTATTTCTCACTCTTCAGTCCTCTCTACATGACAGTAGACTGTATATGTCAGTGGAGCCCCAGTTAGAGACAGATATGATACCTGCAATGATATTCATGATCTTATTCTGGAGCACAGGTAGGATGCTGTTATACTGATATACACTTGTGACAGTTACTGAGATATGTTTTGATATTGTAAGATATATCATCATTTCCAGGGCTAGTAAAATAACATGCAACTGGAAGCAGACAGTAAAAATGTGTCTCAAAGCAGGACAATGATGTGATCACCTGTAAATGTACTTTACTGTAGCCTAACTGTCCATCTGGGGACAGCCACTAATGTCAGTTAAGTTGTGATGGTGTCATGCATCTGACTGTTGTATATTCAGTGTGTCAATGATTGATTGTATCTGTCTCTATGTAAATGAATGAGTATATTTTATGTATTATAATTAATATTGGACTTATGTTAGAGCAGGAGAAGGGAGGACTGTCGACGCCAGAGTTCTGTAACCTGAGTCAAGCTCAACAGGCCTGATGCTACATGTCAGGAAGAGAGAATGAGAGAGAGAGGAAAGAGGGGGTGGGGAGGGCAGAGGAGAGAGAGAGGAGGGGAGGAGACAGAGTATAGCTGAGGGAAGGAGGGGGTGGGGAGGGCAGAGGAGGGGAGGAGACAGAATATAGCTGAGGGAAGGAGGGTGTGGGGAGGGCAGAGGAGAGAGAGAGAGGAGGAGACAGAGTATAGCTGAGGGAAGGAGGGGGGGGGGAGGGCAGAGGAGAGGAGGGGAGGAGACAGAGTATAGCTGAGGGAAGTAGGGGGTGGGGAGGGCAGAGGAGAGGAGGGGAGGAGACAGAGTATAGCTGAGGGAAGGAGGCATGATGAGGGTGCTGCAGCGCCCCCACAAAAAAATAAAAAATACAAATATGTAATTTATAATTTTTTGTAAACTTCCGGGAACATTTTTTCACCCTAGCAGTCCAGTACTGTATCAGCGGTTTGATATAGCCTTCTGTAGGGAGCCAAAAATAAACTTCTTGCTTATAGGGGCGGCAGGTAGCCTAGTGGTTAAAGCGTTGGGCCAGTAACTGAAAGGTTGCTAGATCGAATCCCTGAGCTGACAAGGTAAAAAAAAAAAAAATGACTTGCCTAATTAAATAAAACAATAGGTCTACATCATCATCCTCTGTCTACATCCTAATCCCTACCTGTAGTCTACCTACCTCTGGTATAATGCATTTCCACCTCTCACTCCATCAGTGTTGCTCTGTCTGCATCCTAATCCCTACCTGTAGTCTACCTACCTCTGGTATAATGCATTTCCACCTCTCACTCCATCAGTGTTACTCTGTCTGCATCCTAATCCCTACCTGTAGTCTACCTACCTCTGGTATAATGCATTTCCACCTCTCACTCCATCAGTGTTGCTCTGTCTGCATCCTAATCCCTACCTGTAGTCTACCTACCTCTGGTATAATGCATTTCCACCTCTCACTCCATCAGTGTTACTCTGTCTGCATCCTAATCCCTACCTGTAGTCTACCTACCTCTAGTATAATGCATTTCCACCTCTCACTCCATCAGTGTTGCTCTGTCTGCATCCTAATCCCTACCTGTAGTCTACCTACCTCTGGTATAATGCATTTCCACCTCTCACTCCATCAGTGCTGCTTGTCCATCTTCCTGAATTAAAAGATGAACAGATCAATATTGCTGCATAACGTCATTAAATATTGCTAAGTTATTTAGCTATAGTGTGGATGTAGGGCTGCTTTTAGTATATAATGAGCACCTAGATGCTGCGTAGGCAACACAATAATATCAGACAGACAAGCTGGCCCCTGCTGCCTCCGTGTTGACTACTATGTTGCAATATGAATATTCTCAGAGTTGTCTTGTTGATACTAAATGTTTCAGTTTCTCCGAGCCGCCTCGTTCATTTATACAATGTTTCAATATTATCAGAGCCACCTTGTTGATGCAATGCTTCAGTATTCACAGAATGTTTCCTTTCCCTGGTGAATAATGCAGACAGGCAAATACAAAATGAGCTGGGTGCACACATCATAAGGAACATCTCTGAATGCAGAGCAACAATTTTGTTGTGAAGCACATGAGACAATGACACTGTCATAGTACACAATACGAACCGCTCCACAAGGGTGACTTCATATACATTATAGCAGGGGGTCGACGACGTTTATCATGAGTGCCAATTTACAATTGATCCTACAATTTCTAAAGATTAGCGTGACTGTAATTATTTCCATATAAGCATTTTATGCTACTCAATTGTGCCCCAAAAAAATTTAACTGCCCACAAACTGAATATTTTTAGCTGGCTACTGGACAGAAACGTTGTTCATTAAACCATAGGCCACGGAGCCCCACTATGCATTGCCTTCCTGTATGGAGGCGCTGTCCAATCAGCGGTGTAGCCTTATGGTAAAGGTAAAATATTGTATTGTTTTTGTTCATTTCTGAGTTTAGTTCTATCGATTCCCTGCGTCATTTCATGTTTTCATGTGTATCTGAGTTATTTGCCTTCAAGCAGGCAGAAATATGTCCGGTATGACGTAGCACCGTGATAATGTCTCACTAAACTGGAAGTTAATAGGAATATGACATTTAGATCGCGAAAACGTTATTCATACACGTCAGATTTCAATACTGGACGATATAACTCGGGAGGTCTTCTCTCGAATGAGCCATTGATCATATTTTTGTGATGTTCCTGCCTTTGGAAATTGGTAATTTAACGGAGGGTCCAACAGGTTTCTCCTATTTGTCGGCCTCTTTAGTCCAGGATGCATTGCGTGGTGCCTTTGCCAGAGATATTATAGAAAGGAGATAGGAATCAAATTTAATGGACCAACGTATAACGCCCTTCCCAGCAGACTGTTGACCAATCACGTTCAGGTTGTCATGCTGCGTCACGCAGTTGTTAAGATAATCGTCACGCAAGCCCTTCTCATAGTCAGTGTACTTTATATCGAGAAATGTGCCTATTTTCTTCGAAAGTACGTAATGCCACGATTCCAAAGCTAAACGATACTACAGATAGCAAGTTAATTACCTCACATCTCGGAAAAGATTAGTAATGTTGTACTTCTTGTTGACTAAATTCGTGTTAATGTTAGGTTTTTGAGCTAGCGCCCAGTAGACTCCCATTCACTCCGTGAAGGAGAGCGATCCCTGTACCAGAATCGCCCAGAATGCACTGCGTGGGCCAATGACGTAGCATCGTCAACGTTTCCCATCTCCTCAAAAGTATATCTGCCGTTGTGATTTAAACTCCACTCTGTGAGACACATCGATCTACAGGTTGAATATGGTGAGATTGTAGACTCCTAAGTTGAATATGGTGAGATTGTAGACTCCTAAATTGATAGTGCAATTTGTTTAGGTGATTTTACAGCTAGTTAGCTACTTCACATGCTGATATTGTCTTTGGTATTATTGTGTGTAGACACGTTTAGCTACCAGCCAGCCCACACAGAGAGCATTGCATTGTGGATTTTGTAGTCGACTTGAGCTGCAACAGATTTCCACAACGATGTTCCATCTTGTTACCAACCTTATTATTAGGGATGCACCGATATTACATTTTTGGCCGATACCGAAATCCATTATTTTCCTTGCCCCCCCCCAAAATTATTCCGATATAAAATATTTTGCGGTCTTTTAAGCATTCTAGTACAGTTAAATAATTAATGTCTGGGGTCATTTTTGTTTGTTTTTGCTGTTCTCCAAATAGTACTTTAGAGTTTATAGTACAGTAAATTTGTAAATTAGCTTCAACTGGTGGAGGGATTCTACACACCCCATTTAGCCATACCCTAGGTTTAGCTGTATTTCTACACACCCCATTTAGCCATACCCTAGGTTTAGCTGTATTTCTACACACCCCATTTAGCCATACCCTAGGTTTAGCTGTATTTCTACACACCCCATTTAGCCATACCCTAGGTTTAGCTGTATTTCTACACACCCCATTTAGCCATACCCTAGGTTTAGCTGTATTTCTACACACCCCATTTAGCCATACCCTAGGTTTAGCTGTATTTCTACACACCCCATTTAGCCATACCCTAGGTTTAGCTGTATTTCTACACACCCCATTTAGCCATACCCTAGGTTTAGCTGTATTTCTACACACCCCATTTAGCCATACCCTAGGTTTAGCTGTATTTCTACACACCCCATTTAGCCATACCCTAGGTTTAGCTGTATTTCTACACACCCCATTTAGCCATACCCTAGGTTTATCTGTATTTATACACACCCCATTTAGCCATACCCTAGGTTTAGCTGTATTTATACACACCCCATTTAGCCATACCCTAGGTTTATCTGTATTTATACACACCCCATTTAGCCATACCCTAGGTTTAGCTGTATTTATACACACCCCATTTAGTCATACCCTAGGTTTAGCTGTATTTCTACACACCCCATTTAGCCATACCCTAGGTTTAGCTGTATTTCTACACACCCCATTTAGCCATACCCTAGGTTTAGCTGTATTTCTACACACCCAAACTACTTGATGTGTCTATGGGACAAAGGAGGAGGGGAGGGGAGATGGAGAGAGAGGGATATGTCAACAGAGATGGGGCTGACAGACTAACATGCAGTCAACTCAATATCTTTTCATAACTGACTTCTCACCAGTGATGTCATCACAACCAGTAACCTTTTCCACTCTTCCACTCTTGGTCCGGCTCAGCTTGACCCTGACCTTTGAATTTCATTATTTAAAAAACAGACAGAAGCAAATGTATTAAATTAGATCCACCACATGTTTCAATCAGACCACCATAGTCCCTGTTCCTAAGAACACCAAGGTAACCTGCCTAAATGACTACCGACCCGTAGTACTCACGTCTGTAGCCATGAAGGGCTTTGAAAGGCTGGTCATGGCTCACATCGACACCATTTTCCCAGAAACCCTAGACCCACTCCAATTTCCATACAGATCCACAGATGATGCAATCTCTACTGCACTCAACACTGCCCTTTCCCACCTGGACAAAAGGAACACCTATGTGAGAATGCAATTCATTGATTACAGCTCAGCATTCAACACCATAGTCTCCTCAAAGCATATCACTAAGCTAAGGACCCTGGGACTAAACACCTCCCTCTGCAACTGGATCCTGGACTTCCTGACGGGCCGCCACCAGGTGGTAAGGTTAGGTAACAACACATCCACCACGCTGATCCTCAACACGGGGGCTGTGTGCTCAGTCCCCTCCTGTACTCCCTGTTCACTCATGACTGCACGCCGAGGCATGACTCCAACACCATTAAGTTTGCCGATGACACAACAGTGGTAGGCCTGATCACTGACAATAGTGCGACAGCCTATAGGGAGGAGGTCAGAGACCTGGCCGTGTGGTGCCAGGACAACAATCTCTCCCTCAACGTGATCAAGACAAAGGAGATGATTGTGAAAGACAGGAAAAGGAGGACCGAGCACGCCCCCATTCTCATCAACGGGGCTGTAGTGGAGCAGGTTGAGAGCTTCAAGTTCCTTGGTGTCCACATCACCAACATCCTAACATGGTCCAAGCACACGAAGACAGTCGTGAAGAAGGCACGACAAAAGGAGACTGAAAAGATTTGGCATGGGTCCTCAGATCCTCAAAAGGTTCTACAGCTGCACCATCGAGAGCATCCTGACGGGTTGCATCACTGCCTGGTATGGCAACTGATCGACCTCTGACCGCATGACACTATAGAGGGTAGTGCGTACGACCCAGTACATCACTGGGTCAAGCTTCCTGCCATCCAGGACCTCTATACCAGGCGGTGTCAGAGGAAGGCCATAAAAATGGTCAAAGACTCCAGTCACCCTAGTCATAGACTGTTCTTTCTTCTACCGCACGGCAAGCGGTTCCGGAGCACCAAGTCTAGGTCCAAGAGGCTTCTAAACATCTTCTACACCCAAGCCATAAGACTCCTGAACATCTAATCAAATGGCTACCCAGACTATTTGCATTGTCCCCCCCTTCGCCTACGCTGCTGCTACTCTCTGTTATTATCTATGTATAGTCACTTTAATAACTACCTACATGTACATATTACCTCAATAACCTTGACACCGGTGACCCACACATTGACTCTGTACCGGTTCCCCGGTACCACTAGGGCCCTCTCAACCAGCTGGTTCCACTACGGCCATCTCAGCCAGCTGGTTACACTAGGGACCTCTCAACCAGCTGGCTACACTAGGGACCTCTCAGCCAGCTGGCTACACTACTGCCCTCTCAGCCAGCTGGCTCCACTATGGCCCCCTCAACCAGCTGGCTACACTAGTCTGCTCTCAACCAGCCGGCTCCACTAGGGCCCTCTCAACCAGCTGGCTCCACTAGGGCCCTCTCAGTCAGCTGGTGTGTGTAGGAGAGTGTGAGATGTGTGTACAAAAAGTAGAAGTACAAATGACAAGGGAAATGAACTAAAGTGATAAATCTAGTCCTAGGTTTTATTTACTGTGGTGTTTGTTCTCCACTGGTTACCCTGTTCTCATCACAACAGGTCACACATTCTGCTGACGTGATTGTACACTGTGGTATTTCACCTAACAGATGCAGGAGCTTGTCAATATTTTATGTGTTTTCAAATTATTTTGGGGTCCTTGAAATCTGAGGGAAATATGTGTCTCTTATATCGTTGTACATTTGGCAGGAGGTTAGAAAGTACAGCTCAGTTTCCACCTCATTTTGTGGCAGTGGGCACATAGCCTGTCTTCTCTCTGCCTGTTTCAATCCTTTCTCAATAGCAAGGCTCACTTCATTTGTATATTGTACATTTTTTCCTCAGTTTTCTATCAGATAGTCTGTCACCATGTAATGTCTGTTTAGGGCCAAATAGTTTTGGGATTTTTTTATTTAGGGGGAAAAAATGTTTTGTATCTGGGAGATGTAAGAAAGATCAGGAAACTCATATTAATATTTTACATGTATTTCACCCCTTATTGTTTGGAACTAAACTATCTCCATATCTACTTCAATAAATGTGTTAAACTGGTACCAGGAGACCTTCAGACGAGTCTTGTAAAGCTTGTGGGCGTCCTAGATCAAACCAACCTGTACGTGTTCCTGAGAGACTCACCTTTCCATAGTGGGGTCATGTTAGTGTGTCCTAGATCAATACAACCTGTACGTGTTCCTGAGAGACTCACCTTTCCATAGTGGGGTCATGTTAGTGTGTCCTAGATCAATACAACCTGTACGTGTTCCTGAGAGACTCACCTTTCCATAGTGGGGTCATGATGGTGTGTCCTAGATCAATACAACCTGTACGTGTTCCTGAGAGACTCACCTTTCCATAGTGGGGTCATGTTAGTGTGTCCTAGATCAAACCAACCTGTACGTGTTCCTGAGAGACTCACCTTTCCATAGTGGGGTCATGTTAGTGTGTAGTCCTAACGGTTCTGACACTACAGACAGAAGTTGGCAGATGGACTGTACGACTTCAGACGATGCTTATGGGGTCGTAGAGCAAAACGGAGAACATCATTGTGTTCCTGAGTCTCATCTTTCCACAGTTTACAGGCCAAACTGATCGGACGTTACAGATTTCCACACGGCCGCAGAAATGGTAGGCTAAGGGTTCAATTGTCAATGAAAAGAGCATCTACCAAACATGGATTGTGTGTGTGGGGTACAGAGATGTGGTAGTCATATAATAATCATGCTGTGGTCTACATTTAGTTCATCATCAAGCAGACCAGATCATTAGAGATGGTGGGAGAGCCTGTTAGGCTGTTTAAAATGGAACAATATCATTTATATACTGTAGCATGAGACTAATACCTCTATATACATTTAACAGGATTTGAGTGACGTTTTCTAAATTGTTTTATAATAAATATATATAATACATTTTTCACAGAGACATCATGGCGTGTCCATCAATTTAAATCCCAACTTGTAATGAAAGTATAAATAATAAAAATCCACAATGTATTGGACAGGCCTATGAGGTCTAAAGGTCTGTCTTTCCAAGACATTCTGTTCATCTGCAAGCAGACCTGATGATTCTAGATGGTGGGAGAGCCTGTTATTTAAAATGGAAGAATATAACTTACTGTAGCCTATATAATGTAACAATGACAATAATCCCTTCATATATACTGTAGTTGAAGGTTATTTTAGTGTCATAAAAAGTGTTCATTAAAATATTGTCTGTGAGTATAACAGAACTGATATGGCAGGCGAAAACACGAGGAAAATCCATCCAGGGAGTGGGATTCTTTTGATGTGAGTGTTTTTCCATTGAAAGCCTATCGACCATATAAGTGGATAGGACCCAGATTGCAGTTCCTATGGCTTCCACTAGATGTCAACAGTCTTTAGACATTGTTTCAGGCTTGTATTCTGAGAAATGAAGAAGAATGAGAGCATTTCATGAGTGGTCGGTCGAATGAACCAGAGATTTTGCGCGCACAACAGGGAACGCGCCCTCCGTTCTTTTTCCTTTGTATTGAATACGCTATTGTCTTGTTGAAATATTATCGATTATAAAGATAATAGACAACCTGAGGATTAATAAAAAACACAGTTTGACATGTTTCAACGAATTTTACCAGTACTAGTAGCATGTATTATTCTGCCTGTTGTGCCTTTGAGCCAGTGGATTACTGAACAAAACGCTCCAACACAACTGAGTTGTTTGGATATAAAGAGGGACTTTATCGAACAAAACAAACATTTATTGTGTAACAGGGACTCTTGTGAGTGCAACCAGATGAAGTTCATCAAAGGTAAGTTATTCATATTATCGCTCTTTCTGACTTTCGTGACTCCTTCTTTGCTTGAAATTGTTTGTATGCATTTGTAAGCGGGGCGCTGTCCTCAGATAATCGCATGGTATGCTTTCGCCGTAAAGCCTTTTTGAAATCTGATACAGCGGCTGGATCAACAAGAAGATAAGCTTTATTTTGATGTATGACACTTGTATCTTCATGAACGTTTATTATGACTATTTCTGTCATTTGTATTTTGCGCTCTGCAATTTCACCGGATGTTGGCCAGATGGGACGCTAGCGTTAGGTTAAAAGGTTAAAGGTTAAAACAAATCAGGATGTTTGGTGGATGGACTCAGTGTAGATGTTCTGCTGTGTATCGAGGGGTTTATATGAAAGTGGTAGATTTGTAAATCTTTACAAGAGAAAGTTCTGGAATTCTTTTCTTTGGGTGACCTCAGGCTACGGTCTTTGACAATTCAGCTACTTTGTTAACAGTCCTACAACTGTCACCTCATGTAACAACTGATTTACTTAACTAAAGGCACATCTCAATATGTGGTCCAGGTGTCTTAGTGTTCCTATAAAAACCTGTGTCCAAACTCAGCATTAAATAGTATCTAATCAGAATAGTGTACAGAGGTAAGTTATTGCACCTATTGAAATGTAATGTGTTTTTTAGTGTTTATTCTGTTGCATTAAAAAAGTCACTGTTGCCTATTAGATCAATATCAGTGTGAACACGTCTGATTGGACTAGATCCATGTTGAGGTGAGACGTCTGATTGGACTAGATCCATGTTGAGGTGAGACACGTCTGATTGGACTAGATCCATGTTGAGGTGAGACGTCTGATTGGCCTAGATCCATGTTGAGGTGAGACACGTCTGATTGGACTAGATCCATGTTGAGGCGAGACATGTCTGATTGGACTAGATCCATGCTGAGGTGAGGCCATTCCATGTCTTTATTGGTTTGTATGAGAAGGCAGTTTGGGAGAAGGTGGTGGACCGTTTGAGGATTCTACAGTTCCCCTGGTGGAGGTTCTTGGAACACTGCTATTTAAGTCTGAGGTTGATTAAAACCAAATGTGGTCCTGCTATGTTGTGTGTTATCTTGAATACCAGGCAGATGTTGGAGTACAGAATGAAATGGAGAGGAGAGGGAGAGGAGAAGAGAGGGGGAGAAGAGAAGAGAGGGGGAGAAAAGGATAGTGGGGAGAAGAGGAGAGGGGAGAGAAGTGGAGAAGAGGAGATGGGAGAAGAGGAAAGGTGACAAAAGAGAAGAGGGGCAGAAGAGGAGAATAAAGGGTCAGAAGAGGAGAAAAGAGGGGGAGAAGGGGGAAGAGGAGAGGAGAGGAGAGGGGGGAGAAGATGAGAGGGTGAGAAGAGAAGGAGAGGGGGAGAATAGGAGAAGAGAGGGGGAGAAGGGCAGAGGGGGATAAGAGAGGGAAGATAGGGGCAGAAGAATAGACGAGAGGGGCAGAATAGTAGATGAGAGCGGCAGAAGAGGAGAGAGGGGAGGGGAGGGGAAGAAGAGGAGAGGGGGAGAAGAGGGGAGAAGAGGAGAGGAGATGGGGAGAAGGGGGGAGAAGAAGAGGATGAGAAGAGAGACTGGGAGAAGAGGAGAAGAGAGAGGGAGAAGAGGAGAGGAGAAGGTGTAGGGGAAAGAGGTAGTGGAGAGAAGAGGGGATGAAGAGTAGAGGGGAGAGGAGAGGGGAGGGGGGAGCATTGGGGAGAAGAGGAGAAGAAAGGGGGAGACGAGGAAAGGAGGGGGAGGGGAAGAGAGGGGGGAGAAGAAGTGAGTGGGGAGAAGGGGAGAGGGGAGGAGAGGGGATAAGAGGGGGAGAACAGAAGAGGAGAGGAGGAGAAGAGTAAATGGGGAGGGGAGGGGAAGAAGAGGAGACGTGGAGAAGGGGAGAAGAGGAGAAGAGAGGTGGACAAGAGGAGAGGGGGTGAAGAGGAGAGGGGGAGGATAAGAGAGTGGGGAGAAGAGGCGAGTGAGGAGAAGAGGAGAGGGGAGAGAGGGGAGGAGAAGATAGGGAGAGAAGGGGAGAAGAGAGGTGGAGAAAAGGAGAAGAGAGGGGGGAGAATAGGAGAGGGGGAGAAGGGGGAAGAAGAGAAGAGAGGGGGAGAAGAGGAAAGGGAGAGAACACGAGAGGGGGAGAAGAGAAGAGGAGAAGAGAAGAGAGGGAGAGAAGGGGAGAAGAGAGGGGGAGAAGAGGAGAAGAGAGGGGGAGAAGGGGGAGAGAAGAGGAGGGGGGAGAATTGGGGAGAAGAGGAGAAGAGAGGGGTAGGAGAGGAGAGGGGGGAGAAGGGGAGAAGAGAGGGTGGGAGAAGACAGGGGAAGAAGAGGAGAGGGGGAGAATTGGAGAAGAGAGTGGGGGAAGAGGAGAAGAGGAGAGGGGGAGAAGAAGAGAGGGGGAGAAAAGAGAGGGGGAGAAGAAGAGAGGGGAGTAGACAAGAGGGGGAGAATAAGAGAGGGGGAGAAGAAGAGAGGGGGAGAAAAGGAGAAGAGAGACTGGGAGGAGAGGAGAGGAGGAGAAGAGGAAAGGGAGAGAAGAGGAGAGGGGGAGAAGAGAAGATGAGGGGGAGAAGAGGAGAAGAAAGGGAGAGAAGAGGAGAGGGGGGTAGGGAGGGGAAGAAGAGGAGAGGGGGAGAAGAGGAGAATAGAAGGGGAGAAGAGAGACTGGGAAAAGGAGAGGAGAGGGGGAGGAGAAGAGAGGGGAGAAGTGGAGAGGGGAGGAGAGGGGAGAAGAGAGGAAGAAAAGGAGATGAGAGGGGAAAGTCACTGAGCTCTTCATTAACCTGTCTAGGACTGGGGATCCGCTGAACCCCCCCCCCCCCCCCACATTCCACTGAAAAGGCAGCGCGAGAATTTTTTTGAAATATTTAACTTTCACACATTAACAAGTCCAATACAGCAAATGAAAGATAAACATCTTGTGAATCCAGCCAACATGTCCGATTTTTTAAATGTTTTACAGCGAAAACACCACGTATATTTATATTAGCTCACCACCAAATCCAAAAAAGCACAGACATTTCTTTCACAGCACAGGTAGCTTATACAAAACCCACAAATAGAGATAGAATTATTCACTAACCTTGGAAAATCTTCATCAGATGAGTCATATAACATCATGTTACACAATATATTTATGTTTTGTTCGATAATGTGCATATATATATATATATATATATATATATATATATATAAAAAATCTCAGTTTACATTGGCGCGTTATGTGCAGTAATGTTTTGATTCCAAAACATCTGGTGATTTTGCAGAAATACTCATAATAAACATTGATAAAAGATGCAAGTGTTATTCACATAATTAAAGATAAACTTATCCTCTATGCAACCGCTGTGTCAGATTTCAAAATAAACTTTACGGAAAAAGATTAATCTGAGAACGGCGTTTAGAGCACAATCCAGCCAAAGAAATAGTCGCCATTTTGGCGTCAACAAAAGCTACAAAAACACTATAAATATGCACTTACCTTCGAATAACTTCATCAGAAGGCACTCCCAGGATTCCCAGATCGACAGAAATGACTGAAAAGTTCCATAAAGCCCATCATTTAGCCACTTGTTGTTAGCATGTTCAGCCCAGGAATCCATTTTCATGACGCACGAACAATCCTTCCAAACAGAAACTCAAAAAGTTCCGTTACAGGTCGTAGAAACAGGTCAAATGATGTTTGCAATCCATATTTAGTATGTGTTTTACATGAATCATCAATAAGGATCCAACCGGAGAATTTCATTGTCTGAAGAAAGCGCATTGGAACTAGAGCACTCTCTCTCCCTCGCGCACAAATCCAGACTATGAATTCTGACGACCACTCACTAAAACAGCTCCTATGAGCCCCTCCTTTATAGTAGAATCATAAGACTAAAATCTAAAGACGGCGACATCTAGTGGAAGCCCTAGGCAGTGTTTGTTCAGCCATATCTACAAGGGGTACCATTTGACACTGTTTTGAAAATCGAGTTCTCATTTCCTGTTTTGACCTCTTCTCAGGTTTTTGCCTGCCAAATGAGTTCTGTTATACTTACAGAAATAATCCAAACAGGTTTAGAAACTTCAGAGTGTTTTCTATACAATAGTAATAATAATTTGCATGTATTACCTTCTGGGACAGAGTAGGAGGAAATTTCGTTTGGGCACGCAATTTGTTCAAAGTCGAAATGCTGCCCCCTATCCCGATGAAGTTTTAAGGACATTCTACTGCCAATGTTTGTCTATGGAGATTGCATGGCTGAGTGCTTGATTTTATACATCTGTCAGGAAGGGGTGTGGCTGAAATAGAATCCACTAATTTGAAGGGGTGTCCACATACTTTTGTATATATAGTGTATGTACACATGGGTGTTGTTGCACCATACCAACGATAAGCCTGTCTTCCCATCACATCATGAAAGGTCATGTTGATGTTCATTTAACCTCTGTCTCTCTCTTCCTCTGACTCCTCCCTTTCTCCTCTGTCTCTCTCTTCCTCTGACTCCTCCCTTTCTCATTTGTTTCTCTCTTCCTCTGACTCCTTCCTTTCTCCTCTGTCTGACTCCTCCCTTTCTCCTCTGTCTCTCTCTTCCTCAGGGAGGAGTCAGAGGAAGAGAGAGACAGAGGAGAAAGGGAGGAGTCAGAGGAAGAGAGAGACAGAGGAGAAAGGGAGGAGTCATTCTCCTCTGTCTCTCTCTTCCTCTGACTCCTCCCTTTCTCCTCTGTCTCTCTCTTCCTCTGACTCCTCCCTTTCTCCTCTGTCTCTCTCTTCCTCTGACTCCTCCCTTTCTCCTCTGTCTCTCTCTTCCTCTGACTCCTCCCTTTCTCCTCTGTCTCTCTCTTCCTCTGACTCCTCCCTTTCTCCTCTGTCTCTCACTTCCTCTGACTCCTCCCTTTCTCCTCTGTCTCTCTCTTCCTCTGACTCCTCCCTTTCTCCTCTGTCTCTCTCTTCCTCTGACTCCTCCCTTTCTCCTCTGTCTCTCTCTTTCTCCTCAGATCTCCAGGCTCAAAGCGTCAGTCCACCAGGTAGGTAGAGTATAAATCTACAGTGATTATAGCAGTTCAATATTGGTCAACTTTATTATCCCACATGGAGAAATTCATGTGTCCATACAAACCATTCTAAAACCCAATAACAAGTAGTGTTTTATGGAACTACTAATACTTGTCAACCACAAAGCATTACTGCTGTTAGAATAACAGAATCACTGTCATTATCTGTCCTCACCACTGTGTTTTCCTCTCTGCTGTTTACAGCTGAATACTCAGTCAGACTGGTGGATGGAACCACTTCCTGTTCTGGGACAGTGGAAGTCTTCTATGAAGGAGAGTGGTCAGGTCTATGTCCTAGTTGGTTGAGCATAATGAAAGAGGCCAAGGTTGTGTGTAGACAGCTGGACTGTGGGAATCCTGTAGCTGAATCTAGAGGACCTCTGGTTGAAGATGGAAGAAGACGAGGATTCTTTCTTTATAGTTGTCGGGGAGATGAGTCATTTTTTAGACAGTGTGACATCAGAGGAGGACCTGGTTACTGTTTTGGTGAATATTATCATCATGTGATCTGTTCAGGTAAGAGACTGGTCATATTGAGAGATTTATTTGTACATTATACAATATTACCATGTATCATGTTTTATGTGTTTTTATTTCATTTAAATAGAGGGAGAGATGTCAGATGTATTTAAACATTATATTTGTGTTTGTCATATTGGTTTATGGGAGATGTTCATGGGCAGATCATTGTAGTTCAGATGGTACTGAAGTGAAGCTGCCTGATGGATGTCCAGCTGTTTATTTTCTATAAAGTGAAGTGAACTTATTCCTGTCTCCTGCCTGCATTATTCCCAACCCGATCCTGAGTGACTAAGAACCCATTTCTACCTCTTACAGTATCAAACATAGCAAACTACAATCTTTTATCCAACATATTTGTGTTTAGTCCTTGACAGTGTCATCAACAAACTGATTGAATGTTCAACCAACTCTTTTTCTCCAGAGTCTGTGCGGCTTGTGGATGGAGCTGGTCTCTGCTCTGGGAGAGTGGAGGTGAAGTCCAATCAGTCCTGGGCCTCAGTGTGTGAAGCTGACTTTGACCGGCAGGATGCAGAGGTAGTCTGTATGGATGTTGGCTGTGGGGCTCCTGCAGCTCTACAGGGGGGGCTCTATGGAGGAGGTGAGGGTCTGACCTGGGATAAAGAGTTCCAGTGTAAAGGCAATGAGTCCCTTCTCCTGGACTGTGACACCTCAGACAGAAAACACAACACCTGCCTACCTGGTAATGCTGTTGGACTCACCTGCTCAGGTAAGAAACAGTTTGTCCCTCAATCAACATTGTTTCTCACCTGGAGTGAAGGATATGAGAGACAATATAGGTGTGTTTTAGTGAGAAAATAGTAAGATTACTGTCTCTCTCTTTTCTTTTCTCAGAACCTGAGGATGTGAGGCTGGTGGGAGGAGGCAGTCGCTGTGCTGGTGGAGTGGAGCGGTACGACCAGGGAGAGTGGAGGACTGTGGGAACTCTCTCTGACGTGAAGGCTATAGCTGCAGTAGTGTGTAGACAGCTGGGTTGTGGCTCCACTGTTTCAGTACTACCTGGATACACCACTAGAGGGTTTGAAGTTGACTGTTATGGGTTTGAGTCTTCACTGAGGGAGTGTAGAAGAAGATATGATCTCCTTCCTGGACTCACAGTGATCTGCTCAGGTAATAACAAGATACACTATGTGGCCAAAGGTATGTGGACATCAGTGGAATCGGCTATTTCAGCCACACCTGTTGCTGACAGGTTTATACAATTGAGCACACAGCCATGCAATCTCCATAGACAAACAGTTAAGGTAGATTGGACTTACTGAAGATCTCAGTGACTTTCAACGTGGCACGTCTAGGAGCAACAACGTGTCAGCTGCGAAGTGGTAGACAACACAAGCTCACAGAACGGATCGCCAAGTGTAGAACCACGTAGAGCGTAAAAATAATCCTCTGTTGTAAAACTCACTGCTGAGTTCCACATACTTTTGTCCATGTATTATATCTGCTTCCTGGACTCACAGTGATCTGCTCAGGAAATATCAACATATTATAATTATATTCAACTGATTTCCTTCATTCATACAACTTCCTCTGCACCTCTCATGATGACTGTTTAGCTTGTAAGTCTGCTTTGCAAAATAGATCACTCAGTCAAGTAGGAATCAAATACAACTTAAATATCCCAGAATGCTTTGTATTTGAGTGTTATCTCAGTGAACGTCTCTACTCACTACCACTGTCACATGTCATGTTATTGTCATATCTAAATGAGGAAAGTAGTTGAGGAGCTACGTTTTCTTTTTCTCTCCTCTTGTTCCAGATGTCCTGCTTAAGCCTGATATCAACATATGTTGTCTCAGTGACTGTAGGCCCACTACTCATGTTGCCCTGTGAGGGAGGGTGGCTAGCACTGTTACATGCTGATGTGATTGTCATATCTATAGGAAACTAGTTGAAGAGGTTTTTCTTCTTCTCTTTTACTGTTACAGATCTCCTGGTCCAGCCTGATATCTCCCTGACTGACTCAATGGGAGGGGTCTTCAGGGGCCACCAGGGGCCCGAGATGTTCAGGGGCTACAGCTTCACCATCATCTGCTCCACTCAGCCACAGTACCCAGGAGGCTCCTTCCTCCTCACGTTCACCGGCTCCAACAGAACCCAGACCCAGCCAGCTGTCAATCACTCTGCTGCCTTCCTCTTCCCTGCTGCAGATGACTCCCACCAAGGGAACTACAGCTGTGTTTATGACAATTATGTTTTCTCTCATAACTTCTCCTCTGAGAGTGAGCTCCTCTCCCTCACCATCACAGGTAACTGAACATGAACCAGACTTATAACTTTGTCATTGACAGATTTCCCACAGATCTATGTGATGATGATCAGTCCCCTCATCAAAGGTGTTTCTGTTTGCAGCCTCTCCTCTGCCAGCCTTCATCATCAGACACGTTGTAGTGCTGCTGCTCCTACTGACATCCATCACCACCTCCTACCTGTACTACAAGGTAAAGACATTTACTCAGACGTTACAAGTCATTTAAACTAGAGGGAGAGGGTGAGGGGGAGGGAGAGAGAATGGAGATACTAGAGAGTAAATGTCTGACTGTTGGTGCTGTGTCTCCCTAGCCCACCAGGAGGCAGAAGAGAGTGAACAGGGTGAGCAGCATGGATCTTGATGTCAATGCCATGGAGATGGTCTCTCTGAGCTCCAGAGCTGAAGCTGGACCGGGAGAGGAGAGAGCAGCCCAGGGGACGGAGTAGGAGTAGAATGAAGCTGACCCTACATGCTGATCTTAGGTCAGTTTTGTGTTTTAAATCGATGGTCAGCAGTGGACTGGTGTTTAAAATGTGGTGACAAACCTGAAGTGGTTCTAATTTTAATAACAAGTTCAGAATTAGTTTATCTTTCTAGAACCTTGGAAGAAATCTAAAAGGAGTGACTGCAGCCACCATTATTCCTTTTAGTTTGTTTTTTATCACCAGGGTAACATGGGGTTCTGGGTAACATGGGGTTTGGGTAACATGGGGTTCTGGGTAACGTGGGGTTTTGGGTAACATGGGGTTTGGGTAACATGGGGTTTTGGTAACATGGGGTTTGGGTAACATGGGGTTCTGGGTAACATGGGGTTTTGGGTAACATGGGGTTTTGGGAAACATGGGGTTTGGCTAACATGGGGTTTTGGGTAACATGAGGTTTTGGGTAACATGGGGTTTTGGTAACATGGGGTTTTGGGTAACATGAGGTTTTGGGTAACATGGGGTTTTAGTAACATGGGGTTTTGGTAACATGGGGTATTGGGTAACATGGGGTTTTGGGTAACATGGGGTTTTGGGAAACATGGGGTTTGGGTAACATGGGGTTTTGGGTAACATGAGGTTTTGGGTAACATGGGGTTTTGGTAACATGGGGTTTTGGGTAACATGAGGTTTTGGGTAACATGGGGTTTTAGTAACATGGGGTTTTGGTAACATGGGGTTCTGGGTAACATGGGGCTTTAGTAACATGGGGTTTTGGTAACATGGGGTTCTGGGTAACATGGGGTTCTGGGTAACATGGGGTTTTGGTAACATGGGGTTCTGGGTAACATGGGGTTCTGGGTAACATGGGGTTTTGGTAACATGGGGTTCTGGGTAACATGGGGTTCTGGGTAACATGGGGTTTTAGTAACATGGGGTTCTGGGTAACATGGGGTTCTGGGTAACATGGGGTTTTAGTAACATGGGGTTCTGGGTAACATGGGGTTTTGGTAACATGGGGTTCTGGGTAACATGGGGTTCTGGGTAACATGGGGTTTTGGTAACATGGGGTTCTGGGTAACATGGGGTTCTGGGTAACATGGGGTTTTAGTAACATGGGGTTCTGGGTAACATGGGGTTCTGGGTAACATGGGGTTTTAGTAACATGGGGTTCTGGGTAACATGGGGTTCTGGGTAACATGGGGTTTTGGTAACATGGGGTTCTGGGTAACATGGGGTTTTGGTAACATGGGGTTCTGGGTAACATGGGGTTCTGGGTAACATGGGGTTTGGGTAACATGGGGTTCTGAGTAACATGGGGTTCTGGGTAACATGGGGTTCTGGGTAACATGGGGTTTTGGTAACATGGGGTTCTGGGTAACATGGGGTTCTGGGTAACATGGGGTTTTGGGTAACATGGGGTTCTGGGTAACATGGGGTTTGGGTAACATGGGGTTCTGGGTAACATGGGGTTCTGGGTAACATGGGGTTTGGGTAACATGGGGTTTGGGTAACATGGGGTTCTGGGTAACATGGGGTTCTGGGTAACATGGGGTTTTGGGTAACATAGGGTTCTGGGTAACATGGGGTTTTGGGTAACATGGGGTTTTGGGTAACATGGGGTTTGGGGTAACATGGGGTTCTGGGTAACATGGGGTTCTGGGTAACATGGGGTTTTGGGTAACATGGGGTTTTGGGTAACATGGGGTTTGGGGTAACATGGGGTTCTGGGTAACATGGGGTTTGGGTAACATGGGGTTATAATTATTTGAAGAGAGTAGCTCATTACATCTGACTTTTGTTCCAGAATGTATTGCTTTTTGCTTTTGTCTTAATGTCTTTAGTCTTTGTCTTTATCTTATTTAGTGTCTCTTAGAATCTTTATCTTATTTAGTGTCTCTTAGATTCTTTATCTTATTTAGTGTCTCTTAGATTCTTTATCTTGAAGTGTCTCCATTATTAGTTCTTGTATTATTATAACCATCTGTTCATTCTTTGTATTTTGAAACAATTGTTAATAAAGGGGTTTGTTGTTGTTGTTTACCTCTGATGATGTTATTGATTATAAATGTTATGATATTGATTATTGATTATGATGTAGATTATTGTTATGATGTTTCTCTCTAAACTGCCATGTAATCAACTGAATGCTTTTAATAAAATTACAGGCTGTCAGTCTTGTGTGATTCCCCTCTTGGACAGACTACAACATACAGTATGAATTAACTGAGATCAGTCTGTGTGATTCCCCTCTTGGACAGACTACAACATACAGTATGAATTAACTGAGCTCAGTCTGTGTGATTCCCCTCTTGGACAGACTACAACATACAGTATGAATTAACTGAGATCAGTCTGTGTGATTCCCCTCTTGGACAGACTACAACATACAGTATGAATTAACTGAGATCAGTCTGTGTGATTCCCCTCTTGGACAGACTACAACATACAGTATGAATTAACTGAGATCAGTCTGTGTGATTCCCCTCTTGGACAGACTACAACATACAGTATGAATTAACTGAGATCAGTCTGTGTGATTCCCCTCTTGGACAGACTACAACATACAATATGAATTAACTGAGATCAGTCTGTGTGATTCCCCTCTTGGACAGACTACAACATACAGTATGAATTAACTGGTCATACATTTGGCAGGAGGTTAGGAAGTGCATCTCAGTTTCCACCTCATTTTGTGGGCTGTGTACACATAGCCTCTCTTCTCTTGAGAGCCAGGTACCCACCTGTATATAGTCCTGCTATTGTTATTTTACTGCTGCAATTTGATTTGATTTGAGGTCTGCCTACGGCGGCCTTTCTCAATAGCAAGGCTAACTCACTGAGTCTGTACATAGTCAAAGCTTTTCTTAAGTTTGGGTCAGTGACAGTGGTCAGGTATTCTGCCACTGTGTACTCTCTGTTCAGGGATAACTAGCATTCTAGTTTGCTCCTTTTTTTTGTTAATTCTTTCAAATGTGTCAAGTAATTATCTTTTTGTTTTCTCATGATTTGGTTGGGTCTAATATGTTTGCTGTCCTGGGGTTCTGTGGGGTCTGTTTGTGTTTGTGAACAGAGCCCCAGTGTAAATGCAAAGCCAACTACTCCATGTCTGGTCAGGGTCCAGAAGTCACCCACCAACCCTGGAGAGATACAGGATTTGCAGGATTTTGTTCCAGACCACCAGTGAAACGCCTGAAGTCAAATTGTCTAATCATAAAGGATTTGATGATATATTGATTGATAGGTATTGGTTGAAGTGGTGCTGGGCTGGGGAAACGTCTGCATACCTGGGCTGGGGAAACGTCTACATGCCTGGGCTGGGGAAACGTCTGCATACCTGGTCTGGGGA
The DNA here is from genome assembly GCF_016432855.1 of Salvelinus namaycush. Lineage (NCBI taxonomy): Eukaryota > Metazoa > Chordata > Actinopteri > Salmoniformes > Salmonidae > Salvelinus > Salvelinus namaycush. The sequence goes on from NW_024060297.1 coordinate 188,607, forward strand.
AACGTCTGCATACCTGGGCTGGGGAAACGTCTGCATACCTGGGCTGGGGAAACGTCTGCATACCTGGGCTGGGGAAACGTCTGCATACCTGGGCTGGGGAAACATCTACATACCTGGACTGGGGAAACGTCTACATACCTGGGCTGGGGAAACATCTGCATACCTGAGCTGGGGAAACGTCTGCATACCTGGGCTGGGGAAACGTCTGCATACCTGGTCTGTACCCCAATAATCTCTCTTTCCTCCCAAAGTGTGCACTTGTTCACTTCCCTTCATGGACAGGATTTGACAAGAATTGATCAAATCAAATCAAGTTTATTTTATTACGTACATCAGCTAATATCTCGAAGTGCTGTACAGAAACCCAGCCTAAAACCCCAAACAGCAAGCAATGCAGGTGTAGAAGCACGGCGGCTAGGAAAAACTCCCTAGAAAGGCCAAAACCTAGGAAGAAACCTAGAGAGGAACCAGGCTATGAGGGGTGGCCAGTCCTCTTCTGGCTGTGCCGGGTGGAGATTATAACAGAACATGGCCAAGATGTTCAAATGTTCATAAATGACCAGCATGGTCAAATAATAATCAGAAGTAAATGTCAGTTGGCTTTTCATAGCCGATCATTAAGAGTATCTCTACTGCTCCTGCGGTCTCCAGAGAGAGTTGAATACAGCAGGTCTGGGACAGGTAGCACGTCCGGTGGACAGGTCAGGGTTCCATAGCCGCAGGCAGAACAGTTGAAACTGGAACAGCAGCAAGACCAGGTGGAATGGGGACAGCAAGGAGTCATCATGCCCGGTAGTCCTGACGCATGGTCCTAGGGCTCAGGTCCTCCGAGAGAGAGAAAGAGAGAAGGAGAGAATTAGAGAGAGCATACTTAAATTCACACAGGACACCGGATAAGACAGGAGAAGTACTCCAGATATAACCAACTGACCCTAGCCCCCCGACACATAAACTACTGCAGCATAAATACTGGAGGCTGAGACAGGAGGGGTCAGGAGACACTGTGGCCCCATCCGATGATACCCCCGGACAGGGCCAAACAGGAAGGATATAACCCCACCCACTTTGCCAAAGCACAGCCCCCACACCACTAGAGGGATATCTTCAACCACCAACTTACCAATTGATTAGTTTGGAAACTCGTGCTATAACCTACGCCTTCATCAATCCAATGCTTTTACACTTTATGGGGAGTAGTGAACAAGTGCACATGTCAGGAAGCAGTAAATACTTTTGGGACGCACCCCTGGCCCAGGCCGGAGGTACTCCAAATTGACCACTTGGCAAAGGGAGCCTATAAATTCTGTGGTGCTCTATTCTGGAATAATAACTGGCGTTTGTCGCCCCCTTGTGGAAATAACTTCACACTGTACAAATATTCGAGGTTAAACTCTTATATTACTGTTCTGCTAGCAGCAGGATAATATGCTGGCAGCACAACATCAGATTATTTTCTTCTAAATAAGAGTCCCCCTGCAAAGACAAGCTCAACTTTGAGAATAGCGATTATTTTACTGCTGTAGTGGAGTACAACACTTTTTCACAGCATTGCAACCACTTTTTAAACAAATAAATTGATAATTTTACATATTTTGATATTGTGTTATTTAGACCAGCATTTCTTTTGAAAGTTTCCAAACTAAATACTGGTATGTTGAAAGCTGTTGTGTAGGTCAGTGGTATAGTGGTGCCTGGAGAAGTGGGTACACAGTACTCTAATTTAGTAAAACATTTTCCAAACAGCCCAGAGAAGGAAAGGCACCCTGTGTGAAAAGCATGAGAAACAGTGATATACACTCTGAATGACCTAAAATGATGAATCCCATATTGGTCTTTCACAGTCAGGCCAACCCAAGCTGTACTGTTCAGTAGGATAATAGTAGACCAACCCAAGCTGTACTGTTCAGTAGGATAATAGTAGACCAACCCAAGCTGTACTGTTCAGTAGGATAATAGTAGACCAACCCAAGCTGTACTGTTCAGTAGGATAATAGTAGACCAACCCAAGCTGTACTGTTCAGTAGGATAATAGTAGACCAACCCAAGCTGTACTGTTCAGTAGGATAATAGTAGACCAACCCAAGCTGTACTGTTCAGTAGGATAATAGTAGACCAACCCAAGCTGTACTGTTCAGTAGGATAATAGTAGACCAACCCAAGCTGTACTGTTCAGTAGGATAATAGTAGACCAACCCAAGCTGTACTGTTCAGTAGGATAATAGTAGACCAACCCAAGCTGTACTGTTCAGTAGGATAATAGTAGACCAACCCAAGTTGTACTGTTCAGTAGGATAATAGTAGGCCAACCCAAGCTGTACTGGTCAGTAGGATAATAGTAGACCAACCCAAGCTGTACTGTTCAGTAGGATAATAGTAGGCCAACCCAAGATGTACTGGTCAGTAGGATAATAGTAGACTAACCCAAGATGTACTGTTCAGTAGGATAATAGTAGGATAATAGTAGACAAACCCAAGCTGTACTGGTTAGTAGGATAATAGTAGACCAACCCAAACTGTACTGGTCAGTAGGATAATAGTAGACTAACCCAAGATGTACTGTTCAGTAGGATAATAGTAGACCAACCCAAGCTGTACTGGTTAGTAGGATAATAGTAGGCCAACCCAAGATGTACTGTTTAGTAGGATAATAGTAGACAAACCCAAGCTGTACTGGTTAGTAGGATAATAGTAGACCAACCCAAGCTGTACTGTTTAGTAGGATAATAGCAGACCAACCCAAGCTGTACTGTTCAGTATGATAATAGTAGACCAACCCAAGCTGTACTGTTCAGTAGGATAATAGTAAACAACCCAAGCTGTACTGTTCAGTAGGATAATAGTAGGATAATGGTAGACCAACCTAACCTATACTCTTCAGTAGGATAATAGTAGACCAACCCAAGCTGTACTGTTCAGTAGGATAATAGTAGACTTCCCAAGCTGTACTGTTCAGTAGGATAATAGTAGGATAATGGTAGGCCAATCTAACCTGTACTGCTCAGTAGGATAATAGTAGACCAACCCAAGCTGTACTGTTCAGTAGGATAATAGTAAACCAACCCAAGCTGTACTGTTCAGTAGGATAATAGTAGACCAACCCAAGCTGTACTGTTCAGTAGGATAATAGTAGACCAACCCAAGCTGTACTGGTCAGTATGATAATAGTAGACCAACCCAAGCTGTACTGTTCAGTAGGATAATAGTAGACCAACCCAAGCTGTACTGTTCAGTAAGATAATAGTAGACCAACCCAAGCTGTACTGGTCAGTAGGATAATAGTAGACCAACCCAAGCTGTACTGGTCAGTAGGATAATAGTAGACCAACCCAAGCTGTTCTGTTCAGTAAGATAATAGTAGACCAACCCAAGCTGTACTGGTCAGTAGGATAATAGTAGACCAACCCAAGCTGTACTGTTCAGTAAGATAATAGTAGGCCTTTTATTGAAACAGAGAAACTGAGTCAGAAATTCACAAATTCAGAATCTTTCTCATTTTTTCAGGTTTTTCTTCTCAATGTCAGACTTTTTTTAACAGAAAAACAATGCAATTGTTCTAAGTCCATAACAATACTTAAACCAATCAGGAGACCACTTTTCAGGTTTGGGGAAAATCTAAGAAATGTACATTTTTGAGAGTAGTTCCCCTTTAATTCAAGTGTGCAGGCACCTAGCACTATTGTTGGATTAGCAGTGTTTCTTTCGTGCAGGAACCTAGCAATATTGTTGGATTAGCAGTGTTAATATAGTACAGAAATCTTATGTTTATTTGACTCTGATGATAAAGAAATAGAAAATATTCCTGTAAAGGACTGTGTTAAATATTTAGGAATACATCTGTCAAAAAACCACAGTCAGACAACATATGAATTTCTCTCCTAAAATTAAGAAAACCAAAAATATATTTAATAATTGTCTACAAAGAGATCTTTCTATACTTGGGAGAGTACTTCTGTCCAAGGCAGAGGGACTGTCTGGTTTTGTGTACCCCTCATCTTTGTTTGTAAATCCTGCTACTTGTAAAGAGATCAACAAGACCTTTCTTGACTTCATCTGGAAAAATAAGTCTCACAAACTGAAGAAGTCAGTCCTCTGTAATAAAAGAGCTGAAGGAGGTCAGGAAGTGTTGGACTTTGTGACATAAATAACACTTTCAAGATCAACTGGTTGACAAGATGTTTGATCAACACTGATTCAATATGGTATTTCATTCCAAATAATGTGTTTCATAAGTTGGGAGGTCTTCAATTTTTACTGAAATGTCATTATATTCCTGAAAGATTACCCGCTAAATTGGCTAGGTTTCACCAACAAGCTTTAAGGCCTGGAAAATATGTTTCCTACACAATTCCCCACATAAAGCTCTTTTGTGGAATAATTCAGACATAACTGTAAGGAATAAGTCATTGTTCTACCCCAGCTGGCATGAGAGGAATAATGACTTTGTTCTTCATGTTTTTGACAACAGAGGTAATATTCTCACATATGAACAATTTATAACATTGAAAGAGTTTCCAATTCCTTTCAGTGTTTATTTCTGTGATCAAAGCCGTTCCCAGTGGTCTAACTACACTCATGAAAACTCATCTTAGCTTTGGTAATGATCACAAAGTTTATCCAGAACTCAGATTGGAAGGCGTGGGCTTACTTGAGAAATCTTGTTGTAATACATATATAAGACAAATTCTTCATTCACAAAACCAACTTCCACCGAGAGGAAAATGTTTCTGGAACATGCTTATTATTCCTGACATTGTCTGGAAAAATGCCTGGTTAAGGCCTTACAAATATTGTATCCCAAACAAAGTTAAGGAAGTACTCTTTAAAATTTTACATAAGATACTGTATATCCATGTAATTCTATGATATCCAAATGTGTGGCTGTTGATGATATCTGCGTTTTCTGTGATAAAAAGGTGAGAATCTGTCCCACTTGTTCTTTAATGTGAATTTGTGTCAGAATTTTGGGAAAACCTTGAAAAATACTTATTTACCATTATGAACACGACCCATGTTTTTGACATGAAAGATATAATATGTTACTATTGCAATGATAACAAGACCACTGAAATGATTGTGATTTTTTGTATTTTTGTTGCCAAATACTTTATACACAAACAAAAAATCCAAAATTCTATACCAAAATTACACATTTTTCTGATTGAATGTAACTATTTTATTAAAACATTAATCCTAGTGAATAACAACAACAATAACATCTTCCTGAATCATTATAGATTTTTTCAGAGTGATTACAACTACACTAGAATAGTTCATTATTTATATTTTTTGTATGTTTTAGTATTTTCTTGTTAATACCCGAGTTCTGTTTTGTATGATGTAACAATATAAATTGTAGATCTGCATTTTGAATAAAAATATATATAAATCAAATCAAATATAAAAAGACGCCCTTCTGCTGCGTCTCTTTCTGCTGACTGGAGTGGGCAACGCAGTTGAGGAACCAAAAGTTTATTTTCATTTATTTCATAAAAGTGTAATATTATATTAAGTCTTTCAAAGAGAAGCATGTGTTGATTGATTCGTGTTTAATGAGTGATAATTTAAAACAAACTTTAGACCCACTACATATTTACATTGAACCATAGTTCTGACATGGATCATTTTGACCCCAGAGCCATATCTTTTATCAGAGCCAAAATGTGGTTTATTCCATTTTTCATGACTTTGTCAATCAACTTGTTCTTAATACATCTAAATCATGGTTTAGTGTTTCTGTATCAATATGGACTTTTAACAAACTCAAATCCTTTGTATTCCTACTACAATGTTAAAACATTCTACATTGTGACATCATTCAAATATTCTACATTGTGACATTTCATTGATATCATGAAACAACTACTTCATGTATGTATTTTCTGATGTTTGATCAGAGATCTTTTATCAGAGTATCTCTTGTGACATTGATCACAGCTATGAGATTTCTTGACTGAATAAAACTCTTCCCACATTGACTACAGCTATAAGATTTCTCTCCTGTGTGTGTTCTCTGGTGTATAGTCAGATGGCTAGATGTAACAAATCTCTTCCCACATTGATCACAGCTATAAGGTTTCACTCCTGTGTGTGCTCTCAGATGTACTATCAGCCAGCTTGAGTGATTAAACCTCTTCCCACATTGAGTACAGTTAAAAGGTTTCTCTACTATGTGTATTTTCTGGTGTGATTTTAAATCTGTTGAACTAACAAAACTTTCTGCAGTCAGAGCAGTGGTAAGGTTTCTCTCCGGTGTGTGCTCTCAGATGTACTATCAGGCAGCTTGAGTGAGTAAAACTCTTCCCACATTGATCACAGCTATAAGGTTTCTCTCCAGTGTGAATTATCATGTGTACTTTTAGTGATTCTGATCTTAAGTAACTCTTCCCACAATCAAAACAGTGGTGAGATTTCTCTCCTGTGTGTACTCGCTGATGTATTTTAAGTTCTGATGAAGATTTGCAACCTTTCCCACAGTCAGAGCAGCAGTGAGATTTCTTCCCTGTGGGTCTCCTCTGGTGTTTCTTGAGGTGTTCTGATCGGGAGGGACTCTTCTCTGCCTCGTTAGCATCATGACGTTGAGGCTCCCCAGAGGATACACGATAGTCACATCTCTCCTGTGTGAACAACAAGTCAGACAGATGGTTAAAGGCCCACAACAGCAGAAATCCACTGTAAAAGGTGATGCCAACAGCGTAGCCATGATGTTGTACAACAATTGACGTCTGTAATGAATGTTAAAATTACTTGACAATTGTCTTAAGACAGTCAAGTGAGCAACAATAGTCATATTTAGTCTTTTTTTCACATCAGTAGTAACATCAATGATTTTAGGCTAGAAAAAAGTAAAAGTTGTTGAAATCCTAAGCAGTGTGCCAGATGACTTTTGGTCTCCAATATAGGCCCCTTTCTGTGTTTTCTAAAATTGCGACAAGGGCGATGCACATGCAATTTGGTTGCAGAAACACCTCCCTGATAATGCAGAAACCACTAGTTATGGATGTTGTATATCTGCCTGGAGCAAAAAAGGTGAGCAAAGATTGTAGTTTTTCCACAATGTATTCTGAATATGACAACACACTATCAGTGCAAGATCAGGAGTGCTACTCAAGGAAACTCACATTAAGCTCTGTGTCTATTCACTAATTCACCACCGTGGGGGAAAACTCAGGGGAGTTCTCATAGGCTGACAGCAGATATAGCCTCCATTTACAGGTTGCTTATGAGTGCATTTCACACTACTTTGGATTATAATTGTAAGGTTCATTTGAATGTCCTGATTAATATAATGTTTATGTTTTTGTCGAAAATGTACTACTTTGTATTTAAAAACGACTTCAACCAGTAAAATGTTCTTTGGCTATTATTCTAAAATGGATGACTTTTTTTTTTAAATGATCTATCTTCAGACAATACCCCATAATGACATCACAATACCCCATAATGACATCACACCAAAATAGTACCCCATAACAGTGAATAAAGTTTAGAAATGCTTGCTTACCAGGGAACTTTTGGCTAAACCAACTATATCATACTACGACCAATAAGCATACTACAAACTCAATGTACGACACAAATAGTACAGTTAGTATGAGTATTCCAACACAGCTCAGGTCTCTGGGCTGCCATTTTGTTTCTGTTTAAAACCTAGGTTGCCCCTTTAAAAAAGCCACACAACAAACAACCAATCTGCAGTTGAAACAATAACAAAGCTGTCATTATTTTTTTACTCCAATGTTTAGAAACAAATTTCAGATTTCCCCTTTAACACCACACACATCAGTCCCACAACTGCCTCTGTTTTTAACACAGTAACGGTACCTAAAGTTGAAGTCGAAAGTTTACATACACCTTGGCCAAATACATTTAATCTCATCACAATTCCTGACATTTAATCCTAGTAAAAATTCCCTGTCTTAGGTCAGTTAGGATCACCACTTTATTTTAAGAATGTGAAATGTCAAAATAATGGTAGAGAGAATGATTTATTTCAGCTTTTACATCATCAAATTTCCAGTGGGTCAGAAGTTTACATACACTCAATTAGTATTTGGTTGCATCGCCTTTAAATTGTTTAACTTGGGTCAAATGTTTCAGGTAGCCTTCCACAAGCTTCCCACAATAAGTTGGGTGCATTTTGGCCCATTCCTCCTGACAGAGCTGGTGTAACTGTGTCAGGTTTGTAGGCCTCCTTGCTCACACACGCTTTTTCAGTTCTGCCCACAAATTTTCTATACGATTGAGGTCAGGGCTTTGTGAGGGCCACTCCAATACCTTGACTTTGTTGTCCTTAAGCCATTTTGCCACAACTTTGGAAGAATGCTTGGGGTCATTGTCCATTTGGAAGACCCATTTGCGACCAAGCTTTAACTTCCTGACTGATGTCTTGAGATTTTGCTTCAATATATCCACATAATTTCCCCACCTCATGATGCCATCTAATTTGTGAAGTGCACTAGTCTCTCCTGCAGCAAAACACCCCCACAACATGATGCTGCCACCGCCATGCTTCACAGTTGGGATGGTGAGCTTTGGCTTGCAAGCCTCCCCCTTTTTCTTCCAAACATAACAATGGTCATTATGGCCAAACAGTTCTATATTTGTTTCATCAGACCAGAGGACATTTCTCCAAAAAGTACAATTCACTGATGTGGCCATCAACCTCCTCCTTCACATCTGACTCCTGATGATCAACCTCCTCCTTCACATCTGACTCCTGATGATCAACCTCCTCCTTCACATCTGACTCCTGATGATCAACCTCCTCTTTCACATCTGACTCCAGTGATCAATCCAGAGCGTCTTCTTTTTTGGGGGGGAATCCCGATGGACGTCATCGAATAGGCCGTCATCACGACCACCACCCACAAGTTAATTGTCATTCGGGTTATCAATAGGAAGAGCATCAGCAATATGTCCTGTCTGGTAACTTGTCTCGTTCAATGGATTTACATTGGCAGGTGCACAGGGAGAAACCCCATTAAAAAAACTCAGTCGATCTCAAACTGTGGAAAAACTTTTGGAAGTCTTTATCAAAGTCTGTGGCCTGTGATGTTGGGACAAATGATAGTCCCTTATTATACAAGCGACAAAATTCACAAATTCTACAGCACAACGGCAGAGTCATGGAGACTTTTGACTGGTACCATTATTTTCTCATGCAATTACAGTAGGTTGTACCCAATTGGTTCTCCCTCTAGGTCATGCCAGTAGGTTACAGTAGGTTGTACCCAATTGGTTCTCTCTCTAGGTCGTGTCAGTAGGTTACAGTAGGTTGTACCCAATTGGTTCTCTCTCTAGGTCATGCCAGTAGGTTACAGTAGGTTGTACCCAATTGGTTTTCTCTCTAGGTCATGCCAGTAGGTTACAGTAAGTTGTACCCAATTGGTTCTCTCTCTAGGTCATGTCAGTAGGTTACAGTAGGTTGTACCCAATTGGTTCTCTCTCTAGGTCATGCCAGTAGGTTACAGTAGGTTGTACCCAATTGGTTCTCTCTCTAGGTCATGCCAGTAGGTTACAGTAGGTTGTACCCAATTGGTTCTCTCTCTAGGTCGTGTCAGTAGGTTACAGTAGGTTGTACCCAATTGGTTCTCTCTCTAGGTCATGCCAGTAGGTTACAGTAGGTTGTACCCAATTGGTTCTCTCTCTAGGTCATGCCAGTAGGTTACAGTAGGTTGTACCCAATTGGTTTTCTCTCTAGGTCATGTCAGTAGGTTACAGTAGGTTGTACCCAATTGGTTCTCTCTCTAGGTCATGCCAGTAGGTTACAGTAGGTTGTACCCAATTGGTTCTCTCTCTAGGTCATGCCAGTAGGTTACAGTAGGTTGTACCCAATTGGTTCTCTCTCTAGTGGAAACAATTATCAACCCAATGTGGAAAGTGTTGAATTTGGTCAACAACAAAATGAATGGCTTATTTGCTACGTGAGGTTTACTTGATCTAACAGAAGTGTCGTAATTCTTAAATTGTTATGTGGACACGTGACATACCGACAACTTTGATAAAAAACACTATAGGAGTTGTCTCCAGATCGCTATGCATATTCATGCTAGTAGCTTAGCATCTCTCTCCATTGAATACAGGCGGTTGACGACAACAACCCTCATAGAATATAAACAATAGATAAAAATAATAATAAGATCCACCAATCCAAAGAAAGGATAGGCGGGAGCTAGACAACCCACAGTGCCGCTTTGTGGACAACGACTCCGCTTGATAGGGCAGAGACTTATTGTCAGTATATCCATAATCGTTGATGTAGCCAACCCAACTCTCGCATGGCACTATTGGGGGGCACTGTGTGTAGTAAATCATAACTACAGTAAAATCACTACATGCCGTGGCCCCCAGATAGACCCTTCTCAAATATATATGTTAAGTCACTTTTTGAAAACGGAACGGAGAAAACAAGGGGTAGCTTGCTCTCTACGTCCACTGATTCTAGACATATCAGTCATCATCCTAGGGCCCTCCCTTGAAGAGGTATTGACGAGCCAACTCCGAATATCCAAAGTGAAAACCCAATTTAAGGCGGTACTTACTGATGTAAATCAGATCTCCTATCTCCACCTCTTCATCTTTCAATGTGACAGAAATCTCCCCTTCCTTCTTCACGTCAAAAACTGCATCCTCTTTCTCATCGTCCTCTTTCACTGTAACGTCTTCCTCTTTCACTGTAACAGCCTCGCCCTCAATTTATTTTTTAACGGTGACATCCTCCTCTTCCTTCTCCTCTTTCACTACAATGTTCAGCCCCAGAGCTTCTTTCTCCGTCCAGCAGACCTCTTCTTTAGCAGGAGGGGAGAAGCTTACTGACCTCATGTTCGGGGATATTAGCTAGCTAGCTATCATTAGCGACTAAGCTAGTGCTAATTTAACCAGCCAGCTACTATATCTGACTAATAAAAAATAACGTAACATTAAATTAAATAGGTTAACAAGTATATACGATAGAAGTGTGTCTAAAACACAGCAGCTAATATACACCGAAAGCGTAAAAACAGCTTGAATCTTTCGGCTACGTTGGCTAGCAAGCTACCGAGGTGGTTGACTTGTTGTTTTTGATGAACCGTCCACTACATTATACGTCACGATAGCAGCATCGCTGGCTCTGCTGACTGGAGTGGGAAATGCAGATAGCAACATCGCCGTCTGCTGACTGGAGTGGGAAATGCAGTTGAGGAAATGGATTTCATTAAATAATGCTATTATAGTGAGACATACAAAGACAGGAATGTGTTGATTGATTAGTGCGAATACATTTTCTTTTACTACAGCACATTTAAGGCAGTTTCATTAGGTCAAACTAAATCTAAATAAGTAGCCAGCTACTGTCAGTCTAAACTGCTCCTACAGGGTGTAACAATACATCATGTAGATGTATATAATGAACAGACTAGGTCTATACTGCTTCTACATGGTGTAACAATACATCATGTAGATGTATATAATGAACAGACTAGGTCTATACTGCTCCTACAGGGTGTAACAATACATTATGTAGATGTATATAATGAACAGACTAGGTCTATACTGCTCCTACATGGTGTAACAATACATCATGTAGATGTATATAATGAACAGACTAGGTCTATACTGCTCCTACATGGTGTAACAATACATCATGTAGATGTATATAATGAACAGACTAGGTCTATACTGCTCCTACATGGTGTAACAATACATAATGTAGATGTATATAATGAACAGACTAGGTCTATACTGCTCCTAGAGGGTGTAACAATACATCATGTAGATGTATATAATGAACAGACTAGGTCTATACTGCTCCTACATGGTGTAACAATACATCATGTAGATGTATATAATGAACAGACTAGGTCTATACTGCTCCTACATGGTGTAACAATACATCATGTAGATGTATATAATGAACAGACTAGGTCTCTACTGCTCCTACATGGTGTAACAATACATCATGTAGATGTATATAATGAACAGACTTGGTCTATACTGCTCCTACATGGTGTAACAATACATCATGTAGATGTATATAATGAACAGACTAGGTCTATACTGCTCCTACATGGTGTAACAATACATCATGTAGATGTATATAATGAACAGACTAGGTCTATACTGCTCCTACATGGTGTAACAATACATCATTTAGATGTATATAATGAACAGACTAGGTCTATACTGCTCCTACATGGTGTAACAATACATCATGTAGATGTATATAATGAACAGACTAGGTCTATACTGCTCCTACATGGTGTAACAATACATCATTTAGATGTATATAATGAACAGACTAGGTCTATACTGCTCCTACATGGTGTAACAATACATCATGTAGATGTATATAATGAACAGACTAGGTCTCTACTGCTCCTACATGGTGTAACAATACATCATGTAGATGTACACTACCGTTCAAAAGTTGGGGTCACTTAGAAATGTCCTTGTTTTTGAAAGAACATCACATTTTTTGTCCAATAAAATAACATCAAATTGATCAGAAATACAGTGTAGACATTGTTAATGTTGTAAATGACTATTGCAGCTGGAAACGGCTGATTGTTTTATGGAATATCTACATAGGCGTACAGAGGCCCATTATCAGCAACCATCACTCCTGTGTTACAATGGCACGTTGTGTTAGCTAATCCAAGTTTATCATTTTAAAATGCTAATTGATCATTAGAAAGCCCTTTTGCAATAATGATAGCACAGCTGAAAACTTTTGTGCTGATTAAACAAAGCTTTTGTAAACAGTGTGCAGGCCTTCCTGTTCTTTAACAAAGCTTTTTTAACAATCAGGCAGTAGAACAACAATAATCATCACCCTCTTGACCAATCGTCCCTCCCCTTAACATTCAGACCCTGTCAGTGTGCCAGGTGGACATTGGGTTTGATTCAGACCCTGTCAGTGTGCCAGGTGGACATTGGGTTTGATTCAGACCCTGTCAGTGTGCCAGGTGGACATTGGGTTTGATTCAGACCCTGTCAGTGTGCCAGGTGGACATTGGGTTTGATTCAGACCCTGTCAGTGTGTCAGGTGGACATTGGGTTTGATTCAGACCCTGTCAGTGTGCCAGGTGGACATTGGGTTTGATTCAGACCCTGTCAGTGTGCCAGGTGGACATTGGGTTTGATTCAGACCCTGTCAGTGTGTCAGGTGGACATTGGGTTTGATTCAGACCCTGAGTGTGTCAGGTGGTCATTGGGTTTGATTCAGACCCTGTCAGTGTGCCAGGTGGACATTGGGTTTGATTCAGATCCTGTCAGTGTGCCAGGTAGACATTGGGTTTGATTCAGACCCTGTCAGTGTGCCAGGTGGTCATTGGGTTTGATTCAGACCCTGTCAGTGTGCCATTGGGTTTGATTCAGACCCTGTCAGTGTGCCACGTGGACATTGGGTTTGATTCAGACCCTGTCAGTGTTTCAGGTGGACATTGGGTTTGATTCAGACCCTGTCAGTGTGCCAGGTGGACATTGGGTTTGATTCAGACCCTGTCAGTGTTTCAGGTGGACATTGGGTTTGATTCAGACCCTGTCAGTGTGCCAGGTGGTCATTCTGTCAGTGTGCCAGGTGGACATTGGGTTTGATTCAGACCCTGTCAGTGTGCCAGGTGGACATTGGGTTTGATTCAGACCCTGCCAGCATGGCCAGAAATGTATTCCAAGGTCAGTAACTTATAACCACGGAATCACCACAGACCATTCATGCATGACTAAAAACACCTAAGTATTAGATTTACTGCATCAGTAAAACTAATTTTGTCACTGCATAAGATACCATTCACAATGCTGGCTGAGGTACGTGTAAAACATGAAAGTGGGTCAGAAAAGCTAAAGTGGGTCAGAAAAGTGGCTCAGTGGGCTGTTCCATTGTTGAGGAAAGCAGGGGGGGTGTTGTGAGTAACAGAACTGCCTGAGATGTAGGGGAAGGGAAGCTGTTCCATTGTTGAGGAAAGCAGGGGGAGTGTTGTGAGTAACAGAACTGCCTGAGATGTAGGGGAAGGGAAGCTGCTCCATTGTTGAGGAAAGCAGGGGGGGTGTTGTGAGTAACAGAACTGCCTGAGATGTAGGGGAAGGGAAGCTGTTCCATTGTTGAGGAAAGCAGGGGGAGTGTTGTGAGTAACAGAACTGCCTGAGATGTAGGGGAAGGGAAGCTGTTCCATTGTTGAGGAAAGCAGGGGGAGTGTTGTGAGTAACAGAACTGCCTGAGATGTAGGGGAAGGGAAGCTGTTCCATTGTTGAGGAAAGCAGGGGGAGTGTTGTGAGTAACAGAACTGCCTGAGATGTAGGGGAAGGGAAGCTGTTCCATTGTTGAGGAAAGCAGGGGGAGTGTTGTGAGTAACAGAACTGCCTGAGATGTAGGGGAAGGGAAGCTGCTCACTGATTGGCTGTAGGGACAAGGGTCCCTCCAAAAATCTATCGCTAATAGGCCAAGCCTCCACAGACCCTGTCTTGTACTGACAAACAAATCATTTGACATTCAAATATGTCATTTTAAATCCAGCTGGGCCTTTTAACACAGACAGTTGTTCCTGCTGTAGATGTTATGCCTTTGTACAGATCTAGGATCAGTTTGTTTTATATGTTCTCTAACACAGACAGTTGTTCCTGCTGTAGATATTATGCCTTTGCACAGATCTAGGATCAGTTCACCTCCACAATGCATATACAGTACCGGTCAATTGTTTGGACACACCTACAAATTCAATGTTTTTTCTTTATTTTAACTATTGTCTACATTGTACAGATCTAGGATCAGTTTTAACTATTGTCTACATTGTAGAATAATAGTGGAGACATTGAAACTATGAAATAACACATATGGAATCATGTAGTAACCAAACAAGTGGCAGTAGAATGGCTTTACTGAAGATCTCCGTAACTTTCAACGTGGCACCGTCAGAGGATGGCACCTTTCCAACAAGTCAGTTTGTCAAGTTTCTGACCTGCTGGAGCTTCCCCGGTCAACTGTAAGTGCTGTTACTGAGAAGTGGAAACATCTAGGACCAACAACGGCTCAGCCAAGAAGTAGTGGGCCACACATGTTCACAGAACGGGACCGCCGAGTGCTGAAGCGTGTAACGTGTAAAAATCATCTGTACTTGGTTGCAACACTCACTAACAAGTTCCAAACTGCCTCTGGAAGCAACATCAGCACAAGAAACTGTTTGTCAGGAGCTTCATGAAATGGGTTTCCAGGGCCGAGCAGCTGCATACAAGCCTAAGATCACCATGTGCAATGCCAAGTGTAGGCTTAAGTGGTGTAAAGCTAGCTGCCATTGGACTCTGGAGCAGTGGAAACGTATTCTCTGGAGTGATGAATTATGCTTCACCTTCAACCAATCTGATGCACTAATCTGGGTTTGGCGGATGCCAGGAGAATGCTACCTGCCCCAATGCATTGTGCCCACTGTAAAGTTTGGTGGAGGAGGAATAATGGTCTGGGGTTGTTTTTCATGGTTCGGGCTATGCCCCTTAGATCCAGTGAAGGGAAATCTCAATGCTACAGCATAGAATGACATTCTAGAGGAATCTGTGCTTCCAACTTTGTGGCAACAGTTTGGGGAAGGCCCTTACCTGTTTCAGCATGACAATGCCCCTGTACGCAAAGCGAGTTCCATACATGAATGGTTAGTCGGGATTGGTGTGGAAGAACTTCACAAGCCCTGACCTCAACAACGTCGAACGCCTTTGGGATGAATTGGAACGCCGAATGCGAGCCAGGCCTAATCGCCCAACATCAGTGCCCGACCTCACTAATGCTCTTGTGGCTGAATGGAAGCAAGTCCCTGCAGCAATGTTACAACATCTAGTGGAAAACCTTCCCAGAAGAGCGGAGGCTGTTATAGCAGCAAAGGGGGACCAACTCCATATTAATACCCAGGATTTTGGAATGAGATGTTAGATGAGCAGGTGTCCACATACTTTTGGTGATTTATTGTATATACTGCAGACAGACAGACAGACAGACAGACAGACAGACAGACAGACAGACAGACAGACAGACAGACAGACAGACAGACCTACTCGTGGGTGACGAGTAGTTCTGTCTGTCTGTCTGACTCTCCCTGAGTCCAGGCCCCAGACATACAGACAGAACTACTAGTCACCCCTCCACTCTCTCCCTGAGTCCAGGCCCCAGACAGACAGACAGACAGAACTACTAGTCACCCCTCCACTCTCTCCCTGAGTCCAGGCCCCAGACAGACAGACAGAACTACTAGTCACCCCTCCACTCTCTCCCTGAGTCCAGGCCCCAGACAGACAGACAGAACTACTAGTCACCCCTCCACTCTCTCCCTGAATCCAGGCGACCGACCGACCGACCGACCGACCGACCGACCGACCGACCGACAGACCGACAGACCGACAGACCGACAGACCGACAGACAGACAGACAGACAGACAGACAGACAGACAGAACGACTAGTCACCCCTCCACTCTCTCCCTGAGTCCAGGCCCCAGACAGACAGACAGACAGAACTACTAGTCACCCCTCCACTCTCTCCCTGAGTCCAGGCCCCAGACAGACAGACAGACAGAACTACTAGTCACCCCTCCACTCTCTCCCTGAGTCCAGGCCCCAGACAGACAGACAGACAGAACTACTAGTCACCCCTCCACTCTCTCCCTGAGTCCAGGCCCCAGACAGACAGAACTACTAGTCACCCCTCCACTCTCTCCCTGAGTCCAGGCCCCAGACAGACAGACAGACAGAACTACTAGTCACCCCTCCACTCTCTCCCTGAGTCCAGGCCCCAGACAGACAGAACTACTAGTCACCCCTCCACTCTCTCCCTGAGTCCAGGCCCCAGACAGACAGACAGACAAATCTACTAGTCACCCCTCCACTCTCTCCCTGAGTCCAGGCCCCAGACAGACAGACAGACAGAACTACTAGTCACCCCTCCACTCTCTCCCTGAGTCCAGGCCCCAGACAGACAGACAGACAGAACTACTAGTCACCCCTCCACTCTCTCCCTGAGTCCAGGCCCCAGACAGACAGACAGAACTACTAGTCACCCCTCCACTCTCTCCCTGAGTCCAGGCCCCAGACAGACAGACAGAACTACTAGTCACCCCTCCACTCTCTCCCTGAATCCAGGCGACCGACCGACCGACAGACAGACAGACAGACAGACAGACAGACAGACAGACAGACAGACAGACAGACAGACAGACAGAACGACTAGTCACCCCTCCACTCTCTCCCTGAGTCCAGGCCCCAGACAGACAGACAGACAGAACTACTAGTCACCCCTCCACTCTCTCCCTGAGTCCAGGCCCCAGACAGACAGAACTACTAGTCACCCCTCCACTCTCTCCCTGAGTCCAGGCCCCAGACAGACAGACAGACAAATCTACTAGTCACCCCTCCACTCTCTCCCTGAGTCCAGGCCCCAGACAGACAGACAGACAGAACTACTAGTCACCCCTCCACTCTCTCCCTGAGTCCAGGCCCCAGACAGACAGACAGACAGAACTACTAGTCACCCCTCCACTCTCTCCCTGAGTCCAGGCCCCAGACAGACAGACAGAACTACTAGTCACCCCTCCACTCTCTCCCTGAGTCCAGGCCCCAGACAGACAGACAGAACTACTAGTCACCCCTCCACTCTCTCCCTGAATCCAGGCGACCGACCGACCGACCGACCGACAGACAGACAGACAGAACAGACAGACAGACAGACAGACAGACAGACAGACAGACAGACAGACAGACAGACAGACAGACAGACAGACAGACAGAACGACTAGTCACCCCTCCACTCTCTCCCTGAGTCCAGGCCCCAGACAGACAGACAGACAGAACTACTAGTCACCCCTCCACTCTCTCCCTGAGTCCAGGCCCCAGACAGACAGACAGACAGAACTACTAGTCACCCCTCCACTCTCTCCCTGAGTCCAGGCCCCAGACAGACAGACAGACAGAACTACTAGTCACCCCTCCACTCTCTCCCTGAGTCCAGGCCCCAGACAGACAGAACTACTAGTCACCCCTCCACTCTCTCCCTGAGTCCAGGCCCCAGACAGACAGACAGACAGAACTACTAGTCACCCCTCCACTCTCTCCCTGAGTCCAGGCCCCAGACAGACAGACAGACAGAACTACTAGTCACCCCTCCACTCTCTCTCTGAGTCCATGCCCCAGACAGACAGACAGACCTACTAGTCACCCCTCCACTCTCTCCCTGAGTCCAGGCCCCAGACAGACAGACAGACAGACAGAACTACTAGTCACCCCTCCACTCTCTCTCTGAGTCCATGCCCCAGACAGACAGACAGACCTACTAGTCACCCCTCCACTCTCTCCCTGAGTCCAGGCCCCAGACAGACAGACAGAACTACTAGTCCCCCCTCCACTCTCTCCCTGAGTCCAGGCCCCAGACAGACAGAACAGCAACACCGTCAGAACTATAGCAGTCTTCATTCTGAAATGACTCTGGTCTTCTTCAGAAGTAGTGCAGTAGTCTACAGGGTTCAGAACTCACCTTTTTAAACACTTCTTATCACTCATATCATGAGGTTTCACATGTGTTTGGTTACATAGTGTCCAATGTTCTTCTGTGTGATAAAACAGCAAACATTAAGAGTGTTTACTTATCAGACCCACATATATAATAAATATACTATAATATACTATATTCATATGCTTTTAGTACTCACACATGAATCATATCCTGTTTGCAGGTCATGTGTTGTTTTGAGCCAGCAGTAAAAACACACTGACAGGACAGTTCCTCTTATGGCCACTAGGTGATAATCTGGTGTCACAGACGCAGGACTGAAGACTAAAGAGAAGCATTGTCCCAATTATCTCTCCTTTCTCCTAAAGTGTGCACTTGTTCCCTTCACTGAAATGACTGGTAAACTAAATATAGTGGAAACGCCCACTAGATAACAGAAGGTAGAGTCCTCTGAGTGGAACGGTGGGAGACCAACAGTACCTCCTCTCCTCTCCTCTCCCCTTTCTCCCATCCTCCTCTTCTCTCTCTCCTCCCTCTCCTCTCCCCTTCATCTTTTATTCACTGACTTCTCACCAGTGATGTCATCATAACCAGTAACCTGTTCTTCTCTTGTCCCAGCCCAGCCTGACCCTGACATATAGTATCAGGCCTGTTGACTTGACTTGGGTAACAGACCTCTAGCTTCTACACCACATCCCCCCTTCTCCTGCTCTAACATGAGACCTCATCAGTACTCATTTTGGGTGCTGGTACTGTTTATATTGAGGTGCTGGAACATTATGCCAATATTCTATAAGAGGTGAACTCAAGCAGTAGAAAGTTGGAGGCGATATTATAGGACACACTATGTGTAACTTTGCTGCTCTGTCAGCAGTTTCCTGTGGAGTTTTTTTAACATATCAGTTTGCTGTAGTGTGTTCAACCACTGATCCAAGATAAGTTGCTAAGAAGTTTATCTCACATCATAGAAGTCAGGAAGTAATGATATAGAAGTCATATAGCCGAGCAGAATGTCTCACACTTCAGTCCTCTCTTCATGACAGTAGTCTTGTTTCACTCAGTGGAGCCCCAGTTAGAGACAGATATGATACCTGTAGTGATACTGACCATCCTGTTGTGGAGCACAGGTAGGAGGCTGTTACGTTGATAGACACTTGTGACAGTTACTGAGATATGTTTTGATATTGTAAGATATGTTACCATTTGCACGGCTAGTAAAATAACATGCAACTGGAAGCAGACAGTAAAAATGTGTCTCAAAGCAGGACAATGATGTGATCACCTGTAAATGTACTTTACTGTAGCCTAACTGTCCATCTGGGGACAGGCACTAATGTCAGTTAAGTTGTGATGGTGTCCTGCATCTGACTATTGTATATTCAGTGTGTTAATGATTGATTGTATCTGTCTCTATGTAAATTAATGAGAGTATATATCATATTGGTGTTATGTTAGAGTAGGAGAAGGGAGGGGTGTAGATGATAGAGGTCTATGAGCTGAGTCAAGATCAACAGGTCCAACACTATACGTCACGAAGAGAAAGAGGGAGAGAGAGATGGAAGAGAGAGGAGGGGTGGGGAGAGAGATTTGAGGAGGAGGAGAGAGAGAGAGGAGGGTAGGGAGAGAGGAGGGTAGGGGAGAGAGAAAGGGAAGAGGAGAGAGAAAGGGAGGGGAGAATGGAGGGAAGGGGAGAGAGGAGGGTAGAGGAGAGAGGAGGGTAGAGGAGAGAGAAGTGGAGAGGAGAGAGGAGGGTGGGGGAGAGAGGAGGGTAGAGGAGAGAGAAGTGGAGAGGAGAGAGGAGGGTAGGGGAGAGAGGAGGGTAGAGGAGAGAGGAGGGTAGAGGAGAGAGAAGTGGAGAGGAGAGAGGAGGGTGGGGGAGAGAGGAGGGTAGAGGAGAGAGGAGAGTAGAGGAGAGAGGAGGGTGGGGGAGAGAGGAGGGTAGAGGAGAGAGGAGAGTAGAGGAAAGAGGAGGGTAGAGGAGAGAGATAAGTGTATTGGAGAGAGTAGAGGAGAGAGGAGGGTAGGGGAGAGAGAAAGGGAAGAGGAGAGAGAAAGGGAGG
Organism: Salvelinus namaycush; assembly: GCF_016432855.1. NCBI lineage: Eukaryota > Metazoa > Chordata > Actinopteri > Salmoniformes > Salmonidae > Salvelinus > Salvelinus namaycush. The sequence continues at coordinate 209,123 of NW_024060297.1, forward strand.
GGAGAATGGAGGGTAGGGGAGAGATGAGGGTAGAGGAGAGAGAAGTGGAGAGGAGAGAGGAAGGTAGAGGAGAGAGGAGGGTAGAGGAGAGAGGAGGGTAGAGGAGAGAGATAAGTGTATTGGAGAGAGTAGGGTAGGGGAGAGAGGAGGGTAGGGGAGAGAGGAGGGTAGAGGAGAGAGGAGGGTAGAGGAGAGAGAAGTGGAGAGGAGAGAGGAGGGGAGGGAGGAGGGTAGAGGAGAGAGAAGTGGAGAGGAGAGAGTAGGGGAGGGGAGAGAGGAGGGTAGAGGAGAGAGAAGTGGAGAGGAGAGAGTAGGGTAGAGGAGAGAGAAGTGGAGAGGAGAGAGGAGGGGAGGGGAGAGAGGAGGGTAGAGGAGAGAGAAGTGGAGAGGAGAGAGAAGTGGAGAGGAGAGAGTAGGGTAGGGGAGAGAGGAGGGTAGAGGAGAGAGAAGTGGAGAGGAGAGAGTAGGGGTGGGGAGAGAGGAGGGTAGAGGAGAGAGAAGTGGAGAGGAGAGAGGAGGGGAGGGGAGAGAGGAGGGTAGAGGAGAGAGAAGTGGAGAGGAGAGAGGAGAGGAGGGTAGAGGAGAGAGGAGGGTAGAGGAGAGAGAAGTGGAGAGGAGAGAGGAGGGGAGGGGAGAGAGGAGGGTAGAGGAGAGAGAAGTGGAGAGGAGAGAGTAGGGTAGGGGAGAGAGGAGGGTAGAGGAGAGAGAAAGGGAGGGGAGAGTGTAGGGGAGGGGAGAGAGGAGGGTAGAGGAGAGAGAAGTGGAGAGGAGAGAGGAGGGGAGGGGAGAGAGGAGGGTAAAGGAGAGAGAAGTGGAGAGGAGAGAGTAGGGTAGGGGAGAGAGGAGGGTAGAGGAGAGAGAAGTGGAGAGGAGAGAGTAGGGGAGGGGAGAGAGGAGGGTAGAGGAGAGAGAAGTGGAGAGGAGAGAGGAGGGGAGGGGAGAGAGGCTAAGGTAGAGAGAAAGGGAAGGTAGGGGAGAGAAAGGGTATACGAGAGAGTGTGTGTACACGTGGTTGTTGGTGTGGCTGAAATAGAATCCACTAATTTGAAGGGGTGTCCACATACTTTTGTATATATAGTGTATGTACACATGGGTGTTGTTGCACAATACCAACAATAAGCCTGTCTTCCCCATCACATCATGAAAGGTCATGTTGATGTTCATTAAACCTCTGTCTCTCTCTTCCTCTGACTCCTCCCTTTCTCCTCTGTCTCTCTCTTCCTCTGACTCCTCCCTTTCTCCTCTGTTTCTCTCTTCCTCTGACTCCTCCCTTTCTCCTCTGTCTCTCTCTTCCTCTGACTCCTCCCTTTCTCCTCTGTCTCTCTCTCTTCCTCTGACTCCTCCCTTTCTCCTTTGTTTCTCTCTTCCTCTGACTCCTCCCTTTCTCCTCTGACTCCTCCCTTTCTCCTCTGACTCCTCCCTTTCTCCTCTGTCTCTCTCTCTTCCTCTGACTCCTCTCTTTCTCCTTTGTTTCTCTCTATCTCTCTGTCTCTTTCTCTCTCTATCTCTCTGTCTCTCTCTCTCTTTCTCCTCTCTCTCTCTGTCTTCTGAGATCTCCATGCTCAAAGCGTCAGTCCACCAGGTAGGTAGAGTATAAATCTACAGTGATTATAGCAGTTCAATATTAGTCAACTTTATTATCCCACATTGAGAAAGTAATATGACCATAAACACTATTCTAAACCCCAATAACAAGTAGTGTTTAATGGAACTACTGATACTTGACATATTATATATTGTATTGGTCTGATGTTAGAGTAGGAGAAGGGGGGTGTAGATGCTAGAGGTCTGTTACCCAAGTCAACAGGTCTGATGTTACAGTAGGAGAAGTGGGGGTGTAGATCAGTGGTGGGCCGTCAGGGCCAGCAAGGCCTTCTCTGCTGGCCTAAACATCATCAGAATATATATATTTTTTAAATATATTTTCCCACAAATATGTATTAAATTATTCCCCAGAGTAAGAGTTATACTCTTCATTTCATAGCTTTCCTCTTGGTTGCACTGCTTCCAGCCCCGGGTTGAGATTTGGAGGGCTGGTCTTTATGTTAGATCTTTTATCCAATCATATTCAGCCATCATGTGTTGCCAGGGGTCTAAAATCTGCCCTCAGGCCTTCAGAATCAACAGTGCGGGCGCTTGTAGCTTAAAGTGAATGGAAATTAAAATTTAGTGTCAACCAATCAGCTTTAGAGTTGGCTATTGTACGCCTGCTGGCTGGCTCCAGTGTTACACAGGAGCCAGCTAGCAGGCGTAGTGCGTGCACGTCTTTTGATTGGATTACCAATATTGAAAGGCAGGTCCTATGGGCAGGTCTATGCAGAACATCAGAATTAGGAAACTGAATTTGATAAACGAATTAATTCGCGTACTACTAAGCTGTTTTTTCAACCCACAATGGCGGAAGGAGGAGTAGATATCGATTTGGTCGAGGATATAATTATAACGCCATTCTCAAGACAAACTTTTCAAGAAAAGTTAGACATTGTAAGGAGAGGTCGCCCGACGCCGACGCTACAAAGCCTGTCACAGGGGTTCGTTCACCACTTTCAAAGTTCCAACTACGAGCGCTATGGCTCCGAGAAGCACTACAAACTGTACTGCTGGGAATGCCTATTATTTGCAAGTGATCGATTTGGTGTTTGGAGCCACACTGGCTTTGCAAACTTGAGTTGTCTAACCAAGGCAGCAACGAGACACCAAAGTACGGCTGGGCACAGCAATGGTGCTTTTGAAAACTTTTGGGGACACCCGGGCAACGGAGCTGCACAATGAAAAGGTGAAGAAAAATAGGGAAATATTGAAAAGACTCATTGATTGTGTCATGTTTTTGAGTAAACACTGTTTATCTAAAAATGTCAATTTTTGTCAATTTCAAGGTGACGCAACGCCTGGTTATACTGCGTTTCTGTCTAAATGTATAGTGTCTAGAGCCATGGCATCATAATGATGGTAATAAGAGGTGGATTAATTCGGGTGGGACTGTGTAGGACCTCACTGAAGGCCCACGCCCCAGGCCCACGGCACGCCACTGGTGTAGATGCTAGAGGTCTGTTACCCAAGTCAACAGGTCTGATGCTATCTGTCAGGAAGAGAGAGAGAGGAACAGAGAGAGAGAGAAGGCGAGGAGAGAGAGGGAGGTGTCAACAGAGATAGGGCTGACAGACTAACATGCAGTCAACTCAATATCTTTTCATTACTGACTTCTCACCAGTGATGTCATCATAACCAGTAACCTTTTCCACTCTTGGTCCGGCTCAGCTTTACCCTGACCTCTGAAATTAATGATTTAAAAAATGATTTAAAAAAATGTAATTAGATTTAATCTCATCTGTAAAGAGAGTTACACATTTGCATGGAAGGAGAATGTACACTACATGACCAAAAGTATGTGGACACCTGCTCATCTAACATCTTATTCCAAAATCATGGGTATTAATATGGAGTTGGTTCCCCTTTGCTGCTATAACAGCCTCCAGTCTTCTGGGAAGGCTTTCCACTAGATGTTGAAACATTGCTGCTATAACAGCCTCCACTCTTCTGGGAAGGCTTTCCACTAGATGTTGTAACATTGCTGCTATAACAGCCTCCACTCTTCTGGGAAGGCTTTCCACTAGATGTTGGAACATTGCTGTGGGGACTTGCTTCCATTCAGCCACAACAGCATTAGTGAGGTTGGGCGATTAGGCCTGGCTCACAGTCGGCGTTTCAATTCATCCCTAAAGGTATTCAATAGGGTTTAGGTCAGGGCTCTGTGCAGGCCAGTAAAGTTCTTCCACATCGATCTCAACAAACTATTTCTGTATGGACCTCGCCTTGTGTACAGGGGCATTGTCGTGCTGAAACAGGAAAGGGCCTTCCCCAAACTGTAGCCACAAAGTTGGAAGCACAGAATAGTCTAGAATGTCATTGTATGCTGTAGCGCTTAGATTTCCCTTCAATGAAACTAAGGGGCCTAACACGATCCATTAAAAACAACCCCAGAACATTATTCCTCCTCCACCAAACTTTACAGTTGGCACTATGCTTTGGGGCAGGTAGCGTTCTCCTGGCATCTGCCAAACCCAGGTTTATGGTTCTGACTGCCAGATGGTGAAACGTGATTCATCACTCCAGAGAAAGTGTTTCCACTCCAGCAGACGCTTGGCATTGCACATGTTGATCTTAGGCTTGTGTGCTGCTGCTCAGTCTAGTACATAACTACATTCTGTCCATCATCCCCACCAGTCTAGTACATAACTACATTCTGTCCATCATCCCCACCAGTCTAGTACACAACTCAACTCTCTCCCTGACCCCCCCCCCCCCAGCCCAGTACATAACCCAACTGTCTCCCTGACCCCCACCAGTCTAGTACACAACTACATTCTGTCCATCATCCCTACCAGTCTAGTACATAACTCAACTCTCTACCGGACCCCACCAGTCTAGTACATAACTACATTCTGTCCATCATCCCCACCAGTCCAGTACATAACTACATTCTGTCCATCATCCCCACCAGTCTAGTACATAACTCAGATCCCTCCTGACCCCCACCAGTCTAGTACATAACTCAGATCCCCCCTGACCCCCACCAGTAGAGTACATATCTCAGATCCCTCCTGACCCCCACTAGTACATAACTACTGGTGGGGGTCAGGAGGGATCTGAGTTATGTACTAGACTAGTGGGGGTCAGGAGGGATCTGAGATATGTACTCTACTAGTACACAACTCAGATCCCTCCTGACCCTCACCAGTCTAGTACATAACTCAACTCTCTCCTTGACCCCCACCAGTCTAGTACATAACTCAACTCTCTTCCCGACCCCCACCAGTCTAGTACATAACTCAACTCTCTCCTTGACCCCCACCAGTCTAGTACATAACTCAACTCTCTCCTTGACCCCCACCAGTCTAGTACATAACTCAACTCTCTCCCCGACCCCACCAGTCTTGAACATAACTCAACTCTCTCCCTGACCCCCACCAGTCTAGTACATAACTCAGATCCCTCCTGACCCTCACCAGTCTAGTACATAACTCAACTCTCTCCTTGACCCCCACCAGTCTAGTACATAACTCAACTCTCTTCCCGACCCCCACCAGTCTAGTACATAACTCAACTCTCTCCCTGACCCCCACCAGTCTAGTACATAACTCAACTCTCTCCCTGACCCCCACCAGTCTAGTATATAACTCAACTCTCTCCAACACAATTTCATTCCTACTTTTTGATTACGTATTCATCCCAAGGGAAAGGATTGGAAACACCTACACGTACATTAACAAAGAAACATCACAATTCATTTCATATGACCTAGTAGTACTACAGAGCTCTTTAACATCCACACAATATACACTACATTACATCCTCCATATAATTCATGTCATATGACCTAGTAGTACTGTAGAGCTCTTTAACATCCACACAATATAGCTGGGTCTCCCTGTCCTGTCCCTATGTGTCCACTGCCCTGCAGAGCCCCAACCCAACACATCCCACTCAGCTTTAGGGTCTTAGTGAAACATTCATTATTGGTTTCAGGTATATTAGGTCAAGGCCAGAGTGACAACCCACAGGACAGCAGACCCCCAGGGCAGGACTGAACAACCCAGCAGCTGTTGAAAACATGAAGTGGGCATCTTTTCAATACAGACTCCTTTTGTTGTACTGTTTTCAATATAAGGCATCCGGACATTATTACAGTTGTCCCGTATACCCCTATAAGAGATGAACTCAATCAGTAGAAAGTTAGAGGTGATATTATAGGACACACTATGTGTAACTTTGCTGCTCTGCCAGCAGTTTCCTGTGGAGTTTTTCTAATGTCAGTATTTCCTGTAGGTAGGTGGGTTTAACTGATCTTATCTGCTTAAGTTTGTCACATCATAGAAGTCAGGAAGTAAAGAGATAGAAGTCATATAGCCAAGCAGTATTTTCCACTCTTCAGTCCTCTCTTCATGACAGTAGACTTGTTTCGCTCAGTGGAGCCCCAGGTAGAGACAGATATGATACCTGCAGTGATACTGATGACCCTGTTGTGGAGCACAGGTAGGAGGCTTATATGTTGATATACACTTGTGACAGTTACTGAGATATGTTTTGATATTGTAAGATATATTACCATTTGCAGGGCTAGTAAAATAACATGCAACTGGAAGCAGACAGTAAAAATGTGTCTCAAAGCAGGACAATGATGTGATCACCTGTAAATGTACTTTACTGTAGCCTAACTGTCCATCTGGGGACAGGCACTAATGTCAGTTAAGATGTGATGGTTTCATGCATCTGACTGTTGTATATTCAGTGTGTCAATGATTGATTGTATCTGTCTATGTAAATGAATGAGAGTATATATTATGTATCTATTTAATATTGGTCTTATGTTAGAGCAGGAGAAGGGGGAGTGTCGATGCCAGAGGTCTGTGACCTGAGTCAGGCTCAACAGGCCTGATGCTACATGTCAGGAAGAGACAGAGAACGAGAGATAGGAGGGGAGGGGACAGAGCATAGCCGAGGGAAGTAGGGGGTAGGGAGGGCAGAGGAGAGAGAGAGGAGGGGAAGGGACAGAGCATAGCTGAGGGAAGTAGGGGGTGGGGAGGGCAGAGGAGAGAGATAGGAGGGGAGGGGACAGAGCAGAGAGATAGGAGGGGAGGGGACAGAGCATAGCTGAGGGAAGTAGGGGGTGGGGAGGGCAGAGGAGAGAGAGAGGAGGGGAGGGGACAGAGCATAGCTGAGGGAAGTAGGGGGTGGGGAGGGCAGAGGAGAGAGAGAGGAGGGGAGGGGACAGAGCATAGCTGAGGGAAGTAGGGGGTGGGGAGGGCAGAGGAGAGAGAGAGGAGGGGAGGGGACAGAGCATAGCTGAGGGAAGTAGGGGGTGGGGAGGGCAGAGGAGAGAGATAGGAGGGGAGGGGACAGAGCATAGCTGAGGGAAGTAGGGGAGGGGAGGGCAGAGGAGAGAGATAGGAGGGGAGGGGACAGAGCATAGCCGAGGGAAGTAGGGGGTGGGGTGGGGAGGGCAGAGGAGAGAGAGAGGAGGGGAGGGGACAGAGCATAGCCGAGGGAAGTAGGGGGTGGGGAGGGCAGAGGAGAGAGAGAGGAGGGGAGGGGACAGAGCATAGCCGAGGGAAGTAGGGGGTGGGGAGGGCAGAGGAGAGAGATAGGAGGGGAGGGGACAGAGCATAGCTGAGGGAAGTAGGGGAGGGGAGGGCAGAGGAGAGAGATAGGAGGGGAGGGGACAGAGCATAGGGGAGAGAGAAAGGGAGGGGAGAGAGAAAGGGAGGGGAGATGGGAAAGGAGGGCATAGAGCAAGATAGGTGAGAGAGAAGGGGAGGGGAGAGAGCTTTGAGAAGGAGAAAAGAGGGTTGGGGAGAGCAGGGTAGGAGAGAGGGAAGGGTAGAGGAGAGAGGAGGGTAGATACGAGAGAACGGTAGAGGAGAGAGGAGGGAAGGGGAGAGTGGAGGGTAGGAGAAAAGGGTAGAGTAGAGAGGATGGGAGGGGAGGGGATAGAGAGATTTGCGGAGGAGAGAAGGGTAGGGGAGAGAGGAGGGTGGAGGAGAGAGAAGGGGAGGGGAGAGAGGAGGGTGGAGGAGAGAGGAGGGTAGAGGAGAGAGGATGGGAGGGGAGGGGAGGGGAGGGGAGAGGATAGAGAGATTTGCGGAGGAGAGAAGGGTAGGGGAGAGAGGAGGGTGGAGGAGAGAAGAGGGTAGAGGAGAGAGGAGGGTGGAGGAGAGAGGAGGTTGGAGGAGAGAGGAGGGTGGAGGAGAGAAGAGGGTAGGGGAGAGAGGAGGGTGGAGGAGAGAAGAGGGTAGAGGAGAGAGGAGGGTGGAGGAGAGAGGAGGGTAGGGGAGAGAGGAGGGCGGAGGAGAGAGAAGGGTAGGGGAGAGAGGAGGGTGGAGGAGAGAGAAGGGTAGGGGAGAGAGGAGGGTGGAGGAGAGAGAAGGGTAGGGGAGAGAGGAGGGTGGAGGAGAGAGAAGGGTAGGGGAGAGAGGAGGGTGGAGGAGAGAGAAGGGTAGGGGAGAGAGGAGGGTGGAGGAGAGATGGGGGTAGGGGAGAGAGGAGGGTGGAGGAGAGAGGAGGGTGGAGGAGAGAGGAGGGGAGGGGAGAGAGGAGGGTGGAGGAGAGAGGAGGGTAGAGGAGAGAAGAGGGGAGGAGGAGAGAGGAGGGTGGAGGAGAAAGGAGGGTGGAGGAGAGAGGAGGGTAGAGGAGAGAGGAGGGTGGAGGAGAGATGGGGAATGTGTTTACACATGGGTGTTGTTGCACCATACCAACGATACGCCTATCTTCCCCATCACATCATGAAAGGTCATGTTAAGTTGATTTAATCTCTGCCTCTCTCTTCCTCTGACTCCTCCCTTTCTCTCTATCTCTCTGTCTCTCTCTCTCTTTCTCCTCTGTCTCTCTCTGTCTCCTCAGATCTCCAGGCTCAAAGCGTCAGTCCACCAGGTAGGTAGAGTATAAATCTACAGTGACTATAACAGTTCAATATTAGTCAACTTTATTATCCCACATGGAGAAAGTAATGTGACCATAAACACTATTCTATAACCCAATAACAAGTAGTGTTTTATGGAACAACTGATACTTGACATATTATATATTATATAGGTCTGATGTTAGAGTAGGAGAAGGGGGGTGTAGATGCTAGAGGTCTGTTACCCAAGTCAACAGGTCTGATGTTACAGTAGGGGAAGGGGGGGTGTAGATGCTAGAGGTCTGATGTTACAGTAGGAGAAGGGGGGTGTAGATGCTAGAGGTCTGTTACCCAAGTCAACAGGTCTGATGTTAGAGTAGGAGAAGGGGGGTGTAGATGCTAGAGGTCTGTTACCCAAGTCAACAGGTCTGATGTTAGAGTAGGAGAAGGGGGGGTGTAGATGCTAGAGGTCTGATGTTACAGTAGGAGAAGGGGGGGTGTAGATGCTAGAGGTCTGATGTTACAGTAGGAGAAGGGGGGGTGTAGATGCTAGAGGTCTGATGTTACAGTAGGAGAAGGGGGGGTGTAGATGCTAGAGGTCTGATGTTACAGTAGGGGAAGGGGGGTGTAGATGATAGAGGTCTGATGTTACAGTAGGAGAAGGGGGGGTGTAGATGATAGACGTCTGTTACCCAAGTCAACAGGTCTGATGCTATCTGTCAGGAAGAGAGAGAGAGGAAGGAGAGAGAGAGGAAGGAGAGAGAGAGAGAAGGCGTGGAGAGAAAGAGAGATGTCAACAGAGATAGGGAGAGCTAGAAGGAGGAGAGAAAGTGAGATGTCAACAGAGATAGGGCTGACAGACTAACATGCAGTCAACTGAATATCTTGTCATTACTGACTTCTCACCAGTGATGTCATCATAACCAGTAACCTTTTCCACTCTTGGTCCGGCTCAGCTTGACCCTGACCTCTGAAATTAATGATTTAAAAAATGATTTTAAAAAATGTAATTAGATTTAATCTCATCTGCAAAGAGAGTTACACATTTGCATGGAAGGAGAATGTACACTACATGACCAAAAGTATGTGGACACCTGCTCATCTAACATCTCATTCCAAAATCATGGGTATTAATATGGAGTTGGTGCCCCTTTGCTGCTATAACAGCCTCCAGTCTTCTGGGAAGGCTTTCCACTAGATGTTGGAACATTGCTGCAGGGACTTGCTTCCATTCAGCCACAACAGCATTAGTGAGGTTGGGCGATTAGGCCTGGCTCACAGTCGGCGTTTCAATTCATCCCTAAAGGTATTCAATAGGGTTTAGGTCAGGGCTCTGTGCAGGCCAGTAAAGTTCTTCCACATCGATCTCAACAAACTATTTCTGTATGGACCTCGCTTTGTGTACAGGGGCATTGTCATGCTGAAACAGGAAAGGGCCTTCCCCAAACTGTTGCCACAAAGTTGGAAGCACAGAATAGTCTAGAATGTCATTGTCTGCTGTAGCGATTAGATTTCCCATCAATGAAACTAAGGGGCCTAACACGATCCATTAAAAACAACCCCAGACCATTATTCCTCCTCCACCAAACTTTACAGTTGGCATTATGCTGCAGAGCCCCAACCCAACACATCCCACTCAGCTTTAGGGTCTTAGTGAAACATTCATTATTGTTTTCAGGCATATTAGGTCAAGGCCAGAGTGACAGCCCACAGGACAGCAGACCCCCAGGACTGAACAACCCAACACATCCCACTCAGCTTTAGGGTCTTAGTGAAACATTCATTGTTGGTTTCAGGTGTGTTAGGTCAAGGCCAGAGTGACAACCCACAGGACAGCAGACCCCCAGGACTGAACAACCCAACAGCTGTTGAAAACATGAAGTGGTCATGTTTTTTATACAGACTCCTTTTGTCCTACAGTTTTCCATATAAGGCATCCTGACCTCATGAACGTTGACCAGTAAATCAAATCTAGTGATACACAACGAGACATTTCTGCCGTCCATTGTGACATTGTTGGAGGATAACCAACCTTCCAATTAACTATAATGCATTTCTCAGCCTCTATAAATGCTTGGTTACACAGTTTCTTCTGATAACAGTCTCCGGTATCAACATTTCCAAGCCAACAAATACAGAGAAAAAAGAGAATCTGTAGACATGCTGAGATTAAAGAGCATCCTCTTTACCAGAATTCAGCCAGAATTCACAAGACCACAACATACGCAAATATGTCCCCTTTTGTGGATGGGGGGGGGGGGGGGGGGGGGGTCTTTAATCAACCACAAGACTGGGAGAGAGAGATAGTTCTTACTAACTGACAGACTGAGGAGGAGACAGGGGAGGAGGGAGAGAGAGAGATAGGAGAGAGAGATAGTTCTTACTCACTGACAGACTGAGGAGGAGACAGGGGAGGAGGGAAAGAAAGAGAGAGATATGAGAGAGAGATAGTTCTTACTCACTGACAGACTGAGGAGGAGACAGGGGAGGAGGGAGAGAGAGAGATAGGAGAGAGAGATAGTTATTACTAACAGACTGGGTTGGTAGAAGGAGACAGGGGAGGAGGGAGAGAGAGAGAGATAGGAGAGAGAGATAGTTCTTACTCACTGACAGACTGAGGAGGAGACAAGGGAGGAGGGAGAGAGAGAGAGATAGGAGAGAGAGATAGTTCTTACTCACTGACAGACTGAGGAGGAGACAGGGGAGGAGGGAGAGAGAGAGATCGAAGAGAGAGATAGTTCTTACTCACTGACAGACTGAGTAGGAGACGGGAGGAGGGAGAGAGAGAGAGATAGGAGAGAGAGATAGTTCTTACTCACTGACAGACTGAGGAGGAGACAGGGGAGGAGGGAGAGAGAGATCGAAGAGAGAGATAGTTCTTACTCACTGACAGACTGAGGAGGAGACAGGGGAGGAGGGAGAGAGAGAGAGATAGGAGAGAGATAGTTCTTACTTATTAGGTTAAGGCCAGAGTGACAACCCACAGGACAGCAGACCCCCAGGACTGGACTGAACAACCCAGCAGCTATTGAAAACATGATGTGGGCATCTTTTCAATACAGACTCTGTGTGTGGTACTGTTTTCAATATAAGGCATCCAGACCCTATTCAAGATGTCCAGTACACCTTTATAAAAGGTGAACTCAAGCAGTAGAAAGTTAGAGTTGATAGTATAGCAGACGCTATGTGAAACGTTGCTGCCATGTGAGCAGTTTCCTGTGGGGGTTTTCAAAACAGATGAGTTTGCTGTTGGTAGCTAGGTTCAACCACTGATCAAAGATAAGATGCTGAGAAGTTTATCTTTCATCATTGAAGTAAGGAACTAATGAGATTAAAGTCATATTGCCTAGCAGTATGTTCCACTCTTATGTCCTCTCTCCCCGACCCCCACCAGTCTAGTACATAACTACATTCTGTCCATCATCCCCACCAGTCTAGTACATAACTCAGATCCCTCCTGACCCCCACCAGTCTAGTACATAACTCAACTCTCCCTGACCCCCACCAGTCTAGTACATAACTCAACTGTCTCCCTGACCCCCACCAGTCTAGTACATAACTCAACTCTCTCCCCGACCCCCACCAGTCTAGTACATAACTCAACTGTCTCCCCGACCCCCACCAGTCTAGTACATACCTACATTCTGTCCATCATCCCCACCAGTCTAGTACATAACTACATTCTGTCCATCATCCCCACCAGTCTAGTACATAACTACATTCTGTCCATCATCCCCACCAGTCTAGTACATAACTCAACTGTCTCCCAGACCCCCACCAGTCTAGTGCATAACTCAACTCTCACAGACCCCCACCAGTCTAGTACATAACTCAACTCTCTCCCCGACCCCCACCAGTCTAGTACATAACTAAACTCTCTCCCTGACCCCCACCAGTCTAGTATATAACTCAACTCTCTCCCCAACCCCCACCAGTCTAGCACATAACTCAACTCTCTCCCTGACCCCCACCATTCTAGCATATTACTCATCTCTCTCCCTGACCCCCACCAGTCTAGTATATAACTCAACTCTCTCCCTGAACCCCAACAGTCTAGTACATAACTCAACTCTCTCCCTGAACCCTACCAGTCTAGTACATAACTCAACTCTCTCCCTGACCCCCACCAGTCTAGTACATAACTCAACTCTCTCCCTGACCCCCACCAGTCTAGTACATAACTCAACTCTCTCCCTGACACACAAAAGTCTTGTATCTAACTCAACTCTATCCCTGACCCCCACCAGTCTAGTACATAACTCAACTCTCTCCCAGATCCCCACCAGTCTAGTACATAACTCAACTCTCTCCCTGACCCACACCAGTCTAGTACATAACTCAACTCTCTCCCTGACCCCCACCAGTCTAGTACATAACTCAACTCTCTCCCTGACCCCCACCAGTCTAGTACATAACTCAGCTCTCTCCCAGACCCCCACCAGTCTAGTACATAACTCAACTCTCTCCCTGACCCCCACCAGTCTAGTACATAACTCAGCTCTCTCCCAGACCCCCACCAGTCTAGTACATAACTCAACTCTCTCCTTGACCCCCACCAGTCTAGTACATAACTCAGCTCTCTCCCAGACCCCCACCAGTCTAGTACATAACTCAACTCTCTCCCTGACCCCCACCAGTCTAGTACACAACTCAATTCTCTCCCGTCCCCCACCAGTCTAGTACACAACTCAATTCTCTCCCAGACCCCCACCAGGCAAGTCAGTAGCTCAACTTTCTCCCTGACCCCCATCAGTCTAGTATATAACTCAACTCTCTCCCGACCCCCACCAGTCTAGTACATACCTCAACTCTCTCCCAGACCCCCACCAGTCTAGTACATAACTCAACTCTCTCCGACCCCCACTTTTCTAGCATATTACTCATCTCTCTCCCCGTGCTCTGCCTGTCTAGTACATAACTCAACTCTCTCCTTGACACCAAAAGACTAGTACAAAACTCAACTCTCTCCCTGACCCCCACCAGTCTAGTACATAACTCAACTCACTAACTGACCCCCACCAGTCTAGAAAATACTCAACTCTCTCCCTGACCCCCATGAGTTCAGTACATAACTCAACTCTCCCTGACCCCCACCTGTCTAGTACACAACTCAATTGTCTCCCGACCCCCACCAGTCTAGTACACAACTCAATTCTCTCCCAGACCCCCACCAGTCAAGTCAGTAGCTCAACTTTCGCCCTGACCCCCACCAGTCTAGTACATTACTAAACTCTCTCCCTGACCCCCACCAGTCTAGTACATAACTCAACTCTCTCCCTGACCCCCACAGTCTAGTACACAACTCAATTGTCTCCCGACCACCACCAGTCTAGTACACAACTCAATTCTCTCCCAGACCCCCACCAGTCAAGTCAGTAGCTCAACTTTCTCCCTGACCCCCACCAGTCTAGTCAATAACTAAATTATCCTCCAGATTCACCCCAGTCTAGTACATACCTCAACTCTCTCCCTGACCCCCATCAGTCTAGTACATAACTCAACTCTCTCCCTGACCCCCATCATTCTAGTACATAACTCAACTCTCTGCCTGACCCCCACCAGTCTAGTACATAACTCAACTCTCTCCCTGACCCCCACCAGTCTAGTACATAACTCAACTCTCTCACTGACCCCCACCAGTCTAGTACATAACTCAACTCTCTCCCTGACCCCCATCAGTCTAGTACATAACTCAACTCTCTCCCTGACCCCCACCATTCTAGTACATAACTCAACTCTCTCTCCAACCCCCACAAGTCTAGTACATAACTCAACTCTCTCCCTGACCCACAACAGTCTAGTACATAACTCAACTCTCTCCCAGACCCCCACCATTCTAGTACATAACTCAACTCTCTCTCCAACCCCCACCAGTCTAGTACATAACTCAACTCTCTCCCTGACCCCCACCATTCTAGTACATATCTCAACTCTCTCTCCAACCCCCACCAGTCTAGCACATAACTCAACTCTCTCCCTGACCACAACCAGTCTAGTACATAACTCAACTCTCTCCTTGACACCAACCAGTCTAGTACATAACTCAACTCTCTCTCCAACCCCCACCAGTCTAGTACAAAACTAAATTCTCTCCCCGACCCCCACCTGTATAGTACATACTCAACTCTCTCCCTGACCCCCACTTGTATAGTACATAACTCAACTCTCTCTCCAACCCCCACCAGTCCAGTACATAACTCAACTCTCCCCGACCCCACCTGTATAGTACACAAATCAACCCTCTCTATGAACCCCATCAGTCTAGAACACAACTCAATTATCTCCCGACTCCCACCAGTCTAGTACATAACTCAACTCTCTACCTGAGCACCACCTGTCTAGTATAAACCTCAACACTCTCTCCCGACCCCCACCAGTCTAGTACACAACTCAATTCTCTCCCGACCCCCACCAGTCTAGTACATAACTCAATTCTCTCCCGACCCCCACCAGTCTAGTACATAACTCAAGTCTCTCCCAGACCCCACCAGTCTAGTACATAACTCAACTCTCTACCTGACCCCCACCAGTCTAGTACATAACTCAACTCTCTCTCCCTGACCCCCACCAGTCTAGTACATAACTCAACTCTCTCCCTGACCCCCACCAGTCTAGCACATAACTCAACTCTCTCCCTGACCCCCACCAGTCTAGTACATAACTCAACTCTCTCCCTGACCCACACCAGTCCATTTTATAACTCAACTCTCTCCCCGACCCCCACCAGTCTAATATATAACTCAACTCTCTCCCTGACCCCCACCAGTCTAGTATATAACTCAACTTTCGCCCTGACCCCCACCAGTCTAGTACATTACTCAACTCTCTACCTGACCCCCACCAGTCTAGTACATAACTCAACTCTCTCCCTGACCCCCACCAGTCTAGTACACAACTCAATTGTCTCTCCCCACCACCAGTCTAGTACACAACTCAATTCTCTCCCAGACCCCCACCAGTCAAGTCAGTAGCTCAACTTTCTCCCTGACCCCCACCAGTCTAGTCAATAACTAAATTATCCTCCAGATTCACCCCAGTCTAGTACATACCTCAACTCTCTCCCTGACCCCCATCAGTCTAGTACATAACTCAACTCTCTCCCCGACCCCCACCAGTCTAGTACATAACTCAACTCTCTCCCCGACCCCCACCAGTCTAGTACATAACTCAACTCTCTCACTGACCCCCACCAGTCTAGTACATAACTCAACTCTCCTCCCTGACCCCATAATTCTAGTACATAACTCAACTCTCTGCCTGACCCCCACCAGTCTAGTACATAACTCAACTCTCTCCCTGACCCCCACCAGTCTAGTACATAACTCAACTCTCTCACTGACCCCCACCAGTCTAGTACATAACTCAACTCTCTCCCTGACCCCCATCAGTCTAGTACATAACTCAACTCTCTCCCTGACCCCCATCAGTCTAGTACATAACTCAACTCTCTCCCTGACCCCCACCATTCTAGTACATAACTCAACTCTCTCTCCAACCCCCACCAGTCTAGTACATAACTCAACTCTCTCCCTGACCCACAACAGTCTAGTACATAACTCAACTCTCTCCCAGACCCCCACCATTCTAGTACATAACTCAACTCTCTCTCCAACCCCCACCAGTCTAGTACATAACTCAACTCTCTCCCTGACCCCCACCATTCTAGTACATATCTCAACTCTCTCTCCAACCCCCACCAGTCTAGCACATAACTCAACTCTCTCCCTGACCACAACCAGTCTAGTACATAACTCAACTCTCTCCTTGACACCAACCAGTCTAGTACATAACTCAACCTCTCTCTCCAACCCCCACCAGTCTAGTACAAAACTAAATTTCTCTCCCCGACCCCCACCTGTATAGTACATACTCAACTCTCTCCCTGACCCCCACTTGTATAGTACATAACTCAACTCTCTCTCCAACCCCCACCAGGTCCAGTACATAACTCAACTCTCCCCGACCCCCACCTGTATAGTACACAAATCAACCCTCGCTCTGAGCCCCTTCTTGTTTTAGTACACAACTCAACCCTCTCTATGAACCCCATCAGTCTAGAACACAACTCAATTATCTCCCGACCCCCACCAGTCTAGTACATAACTCAACTCTCTCCCTGACCCCCCACCAGTCTAGTACATTAACTCAACTCTCTACCTGAGCACCACCTGTCTAGTATAAACCTCAACACTCTCTCCCGACCCCCACCAGTCTAGTACACAACTCAATTCTCTCCCGACCCCCCCCCGTCTAGTACATAACTCAAGTCTCTCCAGACCCCCACCAGTCTAGTACATAACTCAACTCTCTCCCTGACCCCCACCAGTCTAGTACATAACTCAACTCCCTCCCTGACCCACACCAGTCTAGTACCTAACGCAACTCCCTCCCTGACCCACACCAGTCCATTTTATAACTCAAACTCTCTCCCCGACCCCCACCAGTCTAGTATATAACTCAACTTCTCTCCCTGACCCCCACCAGTCTAGTACATAACTCCAACTCTCTGCCTGACCCCCACCAGTCTAGTACATAACTCAACTCAACTCTCTCCCCGACCCCCACCAGTTCTAGTACATAACTCAACTCTCCCCAACCCCACCAGTCTAGTACATAACTCAACTCTCTCCCTGACCACCACCAGTCGTCAATCACTCAAATCTCTCCCTTACCCCACCAGTCTAGTACATAACTCAACTCTCTCCCCGCGCCCCGCCTGTCTAGTACATAACTCAACTCTCCCTGACCCCCACCAGACCAGTATATAACTCATCTCTCTCCCTAACCCCATCCAGTCTAAGTACTTAACTGAACTCTTAATCTGACACCACCAGTCTAGTACATAACTGGACAGGACAGCAGACCCCCAGGACAGGATCTGAACAACCCAACAGCTGTTGAAAATATGAAGTGGGCATCTTTTCAATACAGACCTCCTTTGTTGTACTGTTTTCAATATAAGGCATCCAGACCCTATTCAAGATGTCCAGTACACCTTTCTAAAAGGTGAACTCAAGCAGTAGAAAGTTAGAGTTGATAGTATAGCAAACGCTATGTGAAACGTTGCTGCCATGTGAGCAGTTTCCTGTGGGGGTTTTCAAAACAGATGAGTTTTGCTGTTGGTAGCTAGGTTCAACCACTGATCAAAGATAAGATGCTGAGGAAGTTTATCTTTCATCATTGAAGTAAGGAACTAATGAGATTAAAGTCATATTGCCTAGCAGTATGTTCCACTCTTATGTCCTCTCTCCCCGACCCCCACCAGTCTAGTACACTAACTACATTCTGTCCATCATCCCCACAGTCTAGTACATAACTCATCTCTCTCCCCGACCCCCACCAGTCTAGTACATAACTACATTCTGTCCATCATCCCCACCAGTCTAGTTACATAACTACATTCTGTCCATCATCCCCACCAGTCTAGTACATAACTACATTCTGTCCATCATCCCCACCAGTCTAGTACATAACTACATTCTGTCCATCATCCCCACCAGTCTAGTACATAACTACATTCTGTCCATCATCCCCACCAGTCTAGTACATAACTACATTCTGTCCATCATCCCCACCAGTCTAGTACATAACTACATTCTGTCCATCATCCCCACCAGTCTAGTACATAACTACATTCTGTCCATCATCCCTACCAGTCTAGTACATAACTACATTCTGTCCATCATCCCCACCAGTCTAGTACATAACTACATTCTGTCCATCATCCCCACCAGTCTAGTACATAACTACATTCTGTCCATCATCCCCACCAGTCTAGTACATAACTACATTCTGTCCATCATCCCCACCAGTCTAGTACATAACTACATTCTGTCCATCATCCCCACCAGTCTAGTACATAACTACATTCTGTCCATCATCCCCACCAGTCTAGTACATAACTACATTCTGTCCATCATCCCTACCAGTCTAGTACATAACTACATTCTGTCCATCATCCCCACCAGTCTAGTACATAACTACATTCTGTCCATCATCCCCACCAGTCTAGTACATAACTACATTCTGTCCATCACCCCCACCAGTCTAGAACATAACTACATTCTGTCCATCATCCCCACCAGTCTAGTACATAACTACATTCTGTCCATCATCCCCACCAGTCTAGTACATAACTACATTCTGTCCATCATCCCCACCAGTCTAGTACATAACTACATTCTGTCCATCTCCCCACCAGTCTAGTACATAACTACATTCTGTCCCTCATCCCACCAGTCTAGTACATAACTACATTCTGTCCATCATCCCCACCAGTCTAGTACATAACTACATTCTGTCCATCATCCCCACCAGTCTAGTACATAACTACATTCTGTCCATCATCCCTACCAGTCTAGTACATAACTACATTCTGTCCATCATCCCCACCAGTCTAGTACATAACTACATTCTGTCCATCATCCCCACCAGTCTAGTACATAACTACATTCTGTCCATCATCCCACCAGTCTAGAACATAACTACATTCTGTCCATCATCCCCACCAGTCTAGTACATAACTACATTCTGTCCATCATCCCCACCAGTCTAGTACATAACTACATTCTGTCCATCATCCCCACCAGTCTAGTACATAACTACATTCTGTCCATCATCCCTACCAGTCTAGTACATAACTTCTGTCCATCATCCCCACCAGTCTAGTACATAACTCAACTCTCTCCCTGACCCCCACCAGTCTAGTATATAACTCAACTATCTGCCTGACCCCCACCAGTCTAGTATATAACTACATTCTGTCCATCATCCCCACCAGTCTAGTACATAACTACATTCTGTCCATCATCCCTACCAGTCTAGTACATAACTACATTCTGTCCATCATCCCCACCAGTCTAGTACATAACTACATTCTGTCCATCATCCCTACCAGTCTAGTACATAACTACATTCTGTCCATCATCCCCACCAGTCTAGTACATAACTACATTCTGTCCATCATCCCCACCAGTCTAGTACATAACTACATTCAGTCCATCATCCCACCAGTCTAGTACATAACTACATTCTGTCCATCATCCCCACCAGTCTAGTACATAACTACATTCTGTCCATCATCCCCCAGTCTAGTACATAACTACATTCTGTCCATCATCCCCACCAGTCTAGTACATAACTACATTCTGTCAATCATCCCCACCAGTCTAGTATATAACTCAACTCTCTCCCTGACCCCCACCAGTCTAGTACATAACTCAACTCTCTCCCTGACCCCCACCAGTCTAGTACATAACTTAACTATCTCACCGACCCCCACCATCTAGTAACTCTCTCCCCGACCCCATCAGTCTTGAACATTACTCAACTCTCTCACCGACGCCAACCCGTTCTAGTACATAACTCAACTCTCTCCCTGACCCCCATTAGTCTTGAACATAACTCAACTCACTCACCGACCCCCACCATCTAGTACATAACTCATTCTCTCTCTGACCCCCACCAGTCTAGTACATAACTCAACTCTCTCCCTGACCCCCACCAGTCTAGCACATAACTCACTCTCTCCTGAACCTCACCGTTCTTGTACATAACTCAACTCTCTCCCTGACCCCCACCAGTCTAGTACATAACTAAAATCTCTCCCTGACCCCCACCAGTCTAGCTCATAACTCAACTCTCTCCCTGACCCCCACAAGTCTAGTACATAACTCAAATCTCTCCTGACCCCCACCAGTCTAGTACATAACTCAACTCTCTCCCTGACCCCCACCAGTCTAGCTCATAACTCAACTCTCTCCCTGACCCCCACCGTCTAGTACATGACTCAACTCTCTCCCTGACCCCCACCAGTCTAGTAACATAACTCAACCCTCTCCCCAAGCCCCACCAGTCTAGTACATAACTCAACTCTCTCTCTGACCCCCACCAGTCTAGTACATAACTCAACTCTCTCCCTGACCCCACCAGTCTAGTATATAACTCAACTCTCTCACCGACCCCCACCATTCTAGCACAAAAATCAACTCTCTCTCTGACCCCCACCAGTCTAGTAATAACTCAACTCTCTTCCTGACCCCCACCAGTCTAGTACATAACTCAACTCTCTTTCTGACCACCACCAGTCTAGTATATAACTCAACTATCTCCCTGACCCCCACCAGTCTAGTACATAACTCAACTCTCTTTCTGACCACCACCAGTCTAGTATATTACTCAACTATCTGCCTGACCCCACCAGTCCAGTACATAACTCAACTCTCTCCCAGACCCCCACCATTCTAGTACATAACTCAACTCTCTCTCCAACCCCCACCAGTCTAGTACATAACTCAACTCTCTCCCTGACCCCCACCATTCTAGTACATATCTCAACTCTCTCTCCAACCCCCACCATCTAGCACATAACTCACACTCTCTCCCTGACACAACCAGTCTAGTACATAACTCAACTCTCTCCTTGACACCAACCTC
>NW_024060298.1:0-25860 GCF_016432855.1 Salvelinus namaycush
ATGGTTACATTACAACCTGGTTATCTACAGTTACATTACAACATGGTTATCTACAGTTACATTACAACCTGGTTATCTACAGTTACATTACAACCTGGTTATCTACAGTTACATTACAACCTGGTTATCTGCAGTTACACTACAACCTGGTTATCTACAGTTACACTACAACCTGGTTATCTACAGTTACACTACAACCTGGTTATCTACAGTTACACTACAACCTGGTTATCTACAGTTACATTACAACCTGGTTATCTACAGTTACACTACAACCTGGTTATCTACAGTTACACTACAACCTGGTTATCTACAGTTACACTACAACCTGGTTATCTACAGTTACATTACAACCTGGTTATCTACAGTTACATTACAACATGGTTATCTACAGTTACACTACAACCTGGTTATCTACAGTTACATTACAACCTGGTTATCTACAGTTACATTACAACATGGTTATCTACAGTTACACTACAACCTGGTTATCTACAGTTACACTACAACCTGGTTATCTACAGTTACACTACAACCTGGTTATCTACAGTTACATTACAACATGGTTATCTACAGTTACATTACAACCTGGTTATCTACAGTTACATTACAACCTGGTTATCTACAGTTACATTACAACCTGGTTATCTACAGTTACACTACAACCTGGTTATCTACAGTTACACTACAACCTGGTTATCTACAGTTACATTACAACCTGGTTATCTACAGTTACACTACAACCTGGTTATCTACAGTTACACTACAACCTGGTTATCTACAGTTACATTACAACCTGGTTATCTACAGTTACATTACAACCTGGTTATCTACAGTTACATTACAACCTGGTTATCTACAGTTACACTACAACATGGTTATCTACAGTTACATTACAACCTGGTTATCTACAGTTACATTACAACCTGGTTATCTACAGTTACACTACAACCTGGTTATCTACAGTTACATTACAACCTGGTTATCTACAGTTACACTACAACCTGGTTATCTACAGTTACATTACAACCTGGTTATCTACAGTTACATTACAACATGGTTATCTACAGTTACATTACAACCTGGTTATCTACAGTTACATTACAACCTGGTTATCTACAGTTACATTACAACCTGGTTATCTACAGTTATACTACAACATGGTTATCTACAGTTACACTACAACCTGGTTATCTACAGTTACATTACAACCTGGTTATCTACAGTTACATTACAACATGGTTATCTACAGTTACATTACAACCTGGTTATCTACAGTTACACTACAACCTGGTTATCTACAGTTACACTACAACCTGGTTATCTACAGTTACATTACAACCTGGTTATCTACAGTTACATTACAACATGGTTATCTACAGTTACATTACAACCTGGTTATCTACAGTTACATTACAACCTGGTTATCTACAGTTACATTACAACATGGTTATCTACAGTTACACTACAACCTGGTTATCTACAGTTACACTACAACCTGGTTATCTACAGTTACATTACAACATGGTTATCTACAGTTACATTACAACATGGTTATCTACAGTTACATTACAACCTGGTTATCTGCAGTTACACTACAACCTGGTTATCTACAGTTACATTACAACCTGGTTATCTACAGTTACATTACAACCTGGTTATCTACAGTTACATTACAACCTGGTTATCTACAGTTACACTACAACATGGTTATCTACAGTTACATTACAACCTGGTTATCTACAGTTACACTACAACCTGGTTATCTACAGTTACATTACAACCTGGTTATCTACAGTTACATTACAACATGGTTATCTACAGTTACATTACAACATGGTTATCTACAGTTACACTACAACCTGGTTATCTACAGTTACATTACAACATGGTTATCTACAGTTACATTACAACATGGTTATCTACAGTTACATTACAACCTGGTTATCTACAGTTACATTACAACCTGGTTATCTACAGTTACATTACAACATGGTTATCTACAGTTACATTACAACATGGTTATCTACAGTTACATTACAACCTGGTTATCTACAGTTACATTACAACCTGGTTATCTACAGTTACATTACAACCTGGTTATCTACAGTTACACTACAACCTGGTTATCTACAGTTACACTACAACCTGGTTATCTACAGTTACATTACAACCTGGTTATCTACAGTTACATTACAACCTGGTTATCTACAGTTACATTACAACCTGGTTATCTACAGTTACATTACAACCTGGTTATCTACAGTTATGTTCAAGGTTGGGAAATGTATCAATAAATTGCCTAAATGTGTAGTCCTTTGTTATTGGTATGTGTAGTCCTTTGTTATTGTTATGTGTAGTCCTTTGACATTGGTATGTGTAGTCCTTTGGCATTGGTATGGGTAGTCCTTTGACATTGGTATGTGTAGTCCTTTGACATTGGTATGGTATGTCCTTTGTTATTGGTATGTGTAGTCCTTTGACATTGGTATGGTATGTCCTTTGTTATTGGTATGTGTAGTCCTTTGACATTGGTATGTGTAGTCCTTTGACATTGGTATGGTATGTCCTTTGTTATTGGTATGTGTAGTCCTTTGACATTGGTATGGTATGTCCTTTGTTATTGGTATGTGTAGTCCTTTGACATTGGTATGTGTAGTCCTTTGACATTGGTATGCGTAGTCATCAAATCAAATGTATTTATAAAGCCCTTCTTACATCAGCTGATATCTCAAGGTGCTGTACAGAAACCCAGCCTAAAACCCCAAACAGCAAGCAATGCAGGTGTAGAAGCTAGGTGGCTAGGAAAAACTCCCTAGAAAGGCCAGAACCTAGGAAGAAACCTAGAGAGGAACCAGGCTATGAGGGGTGGCCAGTCCTCTTCTGGCTGTGCCGGAGGGAGATAATAACAGAACATGGCCAAGATGTTAAAATGTTCATAGATGACCAGCAGGGTCAAATAATAATAATCACAGTGGTTGTCGAGGGTGCAACAGGTTAGCACCTCAGCAGTAAATGTCAGTTGGCTTTTCATAGCCGATCATTAAGATTATCTCTACCGCTCCTGCGGTCTCTAGAGAGTTGAAATCAGCAGGTTTGGGACAGGTAGCACGTCCGGTGAACAGGTCAGGGTTCTATAGCCGCAGGCAGAACAGTTGAAACTGGAGCAGCAGCACGGCCAGGTAGACTGGGGACAGCAAGGAGTCATCATGCCAGGTAGCCTGAGGCATGGTCCTAGGGCTCAGGTCCTCCGAGAGAGAGAAAGAGAGAAAGATAGAATTAGAGAGAGCATACTTAAATTCACACAGGACACCGGATAAGACAGGAGAAATACTCCAGATATAACAGACTGACCCTAGCCCCCCGACACATAAACTACTGCAGCATAAATACTGGAGGCTGAGACAGGAGGGGTCAGGAGACACTGTGGCACCATCCGATGATACCCCCAAACAGGGCCAAACTGGCAGGATATAACCCCACCCACTTTTCCAAAGCACAGCCCCCACACCACTAGAGGGATATCTTCAACCACCAACTTAACACCTTGAGACAAGGCCGAGTATAGCCCACAAAGATCTCCGCCACGGCACAACCCAAGGGGGGGCGCCAACCCAGACAGGAAGACCACGTCAGTGACTCAACCCACTCAAGTAACTCACCCCTCCTAGGGACGGCATGGAAGAGCACCAGTAAGCCAGTGACTCAGCCCCTGTAATAGGGTTGGAGGCAGAGAATCCCAGTGGAGAGAGGGGAACTGGCCAGGCAGAGACAGCAAGGGCGGTTCGTTGCTCCAGTGCCTTTCTGTTCACCTTCACACTCCTGGGCCAGACTACACTCAATAATAGGACCTACTGAAGAGATGAGTCTTCAGTAAAGACTTAAAGGTTGAGACCAGTCTGCGTCTCTCACATGGGTAGGCAGACCATTCCATAAAAATTGAGCTCTATAGGAGAAAGCCCTGCCTCCAGCTGTTTGCTTAGAAATTCTAGGGACAATTAGGAGACCTGCGTCTTGTGACCGTAGCGTACGTGTACGTATGTACGGCAGGACCAAATCGTAAAGATAGGTAGGAGCAAGCCCATGTAATGCTTTGTAGGTTAGCAGTAAAACCTTGAAATCAACCCTTGCCTTAACAGGAAGCCAGTGTAGGGAGGCTAGCACTGGAGTAATATGATCAAATTTTTTGGTTCTAGTCAGGATTCTAGCAGCCGTATTTAGCACTAACTGAAGTTTATTTAGTGCTTTATCCAGATAGCCGGAAAGTAGAGCATTGTAGTAGTCTAACCTAGAAGTGACAAAAGCATGGATACATTTTTCTGCATCATTTTTGGACAGAAATGTCAGATTTTTGCAATGTTACGTAGATGGAAAAAAGCAGTCCTTGAAACAGTCTTGATATGTTCGTCAAAAGAGAGATCAGGGTCCAGAGTAACGCCGAGGTCCTTCACAGTTTTATTTGAGACGACTGTTCATCCATCAAGATTAATTGTCAGATCCAACAGAAGATCTCTTTGTTTCTTGGGACCTAGAACAAGCATCTCTGTTTTGTCCGAGTTTAAAAGTAGAAAGTTTGCAGCCATCCACTTCCTGATGTCTGAAACACAGGCTTCCAGCGAGGGCAATTTTGGAGCTTCACCATGTTTCATCGAAATGTAGTCCTTTGACATTGGTATGCGTAGTCTTTTGACATTGATATGCGTAATTGTTACGTCCATTGCTGGAATGAGACCAAGGTGCAGCGTCGTAAGCGTACATCTTTCTTTATTTTGATGAACACCAAAAAACAACAAAAGACAATCGAACGTAACGTTCTGCAGGCTACACAGTAACTGTACAAAAACAACGATAGACAGCTGCCTCTGATTGGGAACCATACCTGGCCAACAAAGAAATAGACAACCTAGAATGCCCACCCAAATCACACCCTGACCTAACCAAATAGAGAAATAAAAAGGCTCTCTAAGGTCAGGGCGTGACAGTACCCCCCCCCCCCCAAAGCTGCGGACTCCGGCCGCAAAACCTGACTCTATAGGGGAGGGTCCGGGTGGGCATCTATCCTCTGTGGCGGCTCCGGTTCGGGACGTAGCCCCCGCTCCGCACGCTGATCCCTTCGCTTCCATGGAACCGGACCGTGGATCATCGCCGGAGGCTCTGGACTGGGAACCCCCGCCGGAGGCTCTGGATTGCAGACCGCCGCTGGAGGCTCTGGACTGCAGACCGCCGCTGGAGGCTCTGGACTGCAGACCGCAGCTGGAGGCTCTGGACTGCCGACCGCCGCTGGAGGCTCTGGACTGCCGACCGCCGCTGGAGGCTCTGGACTGCCGACCGCCGCTGGAGGCTCTGGACTGCCGACCGCCGCTGGAGGCTCTGGACTGCCGACCGCCGCTGGAGGCTCTGGACTGCCGACCGCCGCTGGAGGCTCTGGACTGCCGACCGCCGCTGGAGGCTCTGGACTGCAGACCGCCGCTGGAGGCTCTGGACTGCAAACCGCCGCTGGAGGCTCCGGACTGCAGACCGTCGCTGGAGGCTCCGGACTGCGGACCGTCGCTGGAGACTCCGGAATGCGGACCGTCGCTGGAGGCTCCGGACCGCGGACCGTCTCAGGAGGTTCCGGACCGTGGATCGTCACTGGAGGCTTCGGGCCGTGGATCATCACTGGAGGCTTCGTGCCATGGATCATCACTCGAGGCTCCGGGCCATGGATTATCACTGGAGGCTTTGTGCGTGGAGCAAACACAGGACGTACCAGGCTGGAGAAACCAACTGGAGGCCGGGTGCATGGAGCTGGCACAGGATATACTGGACCGTGGAGGCGCACTGGAGTTCTGGAGCATAGAGCTGGCACATCGCATCCTGGCTGGATGCTCACTTTAGCCCGGCAAGTGCGGGGCGCTGGCACAGGACGCACTGGGCTGTGAAGGCGCACTGGCGACACAGTGCGTAGAGCCGGCGCAGGATATCCTGGACTGAGGAGGCGCACTGGAGACCAGGAGCGCTGAGCTGGCACAACCCGTCCTTGATTTTGATGAACAACAAAAAAATGTATATATATAAACGAACGTAACGTCCTGCAGGCTACACAGTAACTGTACAAAAACAAGATCCCACAAACTAAGGTGGGAAAAAAGGCTGCCTAAGTATGATCCCCGATAAAGAGACAACGATAGACAGCTGCCTCTGATTGGGAACCATACCCGGCCAACAAAGAAATAGACAACCTAGAATGCCCACCCAAATCACACCCTGACCTAACCAAATAGAGAAATAAAAAGGCTCTCTAAGGTCAGGGCGGGACAGTAAATCTTTGACATTGGAATGTGTAGTCCTTTGACATTGGTATGTGTAGTCCTTTGACATTGGTATGTGTAGTCCTTTGACATTGGTATGTGTAGTCCTTTGACATTGATATGTGTAGTCCTTTGACATTGGTATGCGTAGTCCTTTGACATTGGTATGGTTAGTCCTTTGACATCAGTATGTGTAGTCCTTTGCCATTGGAATGTGTAGTCCTTTGACATTGGCATGTGTAGTCCTTTGACATTGGTATGTGTAGTCCTTTGTTATTGGTATGTGTAGTCCTTTGCTATTGGTATGTGTAGTCCTTTGACATTGGTATGGTTAGTCCTTTGACATCGGTATGTGTAGTCCTTTGACATCGGTATGTGTAGTCCTTTGACATTGGTATGGTTAGTCCTTTGACATCAGTATGTGTAGTCCTTTGCCATTGGAATGTGTAGTCCTTTGACATTGGCATGTGTAGTCCTTTGACATTGGTATGTGTAGGCCTTTGTTATTGGTATGTGTAGTCCTTTGCTATTGGTATGTGTAGTCCTTTGCTATTGGTATGTGTAGTCCTTTGACATTGGTATGTATAGTCCTTTGACATTGGTATGTGTAGTCCTTTGACGTTGGTATGTGTAGTCCTTTGACATTGGTATGTGTAGTCCTTTGACGTTGGTATGTGTAGTCCTTTGACATTGGTATGTGTAGTCCTTTGACATTGGTATGTGTAGTCCTTTGACATTGGTATGTGTAGTCCTTTGACATTGGTATGTGTAGTCCTTTAGTCTATTCTAGTGCAACATTTTACTCAGCCACTTACATGTATACGTCTATACACTCTGTATTATCAACAATGTTATTTCACAGAATATTTTTTACAGATTTTAGGTTTTTGAAAACAAACCTTTGTCTTCTGCATTTGTCCATTTACAATTTTCTTATCTACCGATTTCCACCTGTTTAGATTAGATTACATTAGGTATCTTTATCTGCAGATAGAAGGAAAGGTGTATACACTTACAGCATACTGCCTTCACTGCTGTTTCACTGCAGACACAAGGTCACATTCAGAGCCTCACATCTACAGTGTGTGTGTGTGTTTCCAGTGTTTTGCCGTGGTAGGGACTCTGCTGATGGACCGCTGTTGTGTGTGTGTGTGTGTGGAGACTCCTCGTGATCTACTCTAAGGTGCTGATATTGGTCATGTGTTAGTCTGTTTCATCGGTTAAATTTATTGTCTGGCTTTCTGTGTGTGTGTGTGTGTGTGTGTGTGTGTGTGTGTGTGTGTGTGTGTGTGTGTGTGTGTGTGTGTGTGTGTGTGTGTGTGTGTGTGTGTGTGTGTGTGTGTGTGTGTGTGTGTGTGTGTGTGTGTGTGTGTGTGTGTGTGTGTGAAATCGTTTAAAATGAAATCCTGGATCAACATGGAAAACGGATTAGATTTGCAAAAGTCATCAATTTAAGGGAATTTGTCTGTGTCCAGTGGGTAGTGAGTCCGTCAGGTGTGTGTGTGTAGTATTCTCTCTCAAGCCCTGCCCCGCTGTGCATCCTTTGTGCCAAGATATTTTCATGTTAACACTCAATACCGCTAGTGCTGAGAGTCAGAGTGCAGAGGCAAACACTGAGCTTTCCACCGTGTGTGTGTGTGTGTGTGTGTGTGTGTGTGTGTGTGTGTGTGTGTGTGTGTGTGTGTGTGTGTGTGTGTGTGTGTGTGTGTGTGTGTGTGTGTGTGTGTGTGTGTGTGTGTGTGTGTGTGTGTGTGTGTGTGTGTGTGTGTGTGTGTGTGTGTGTGTTGGAGTGTTACAGTTTCTGCTCTCTTAGTTAATGGCTGAGTGCATTTGTCATTTTTCCAGTTTCACACCGACAGTAGAGA
Organism: Salvelinus namaycush; assembly: GCF_016432855.1. Taxonomy (NCBI): domain Eukaryota; kingdom Metazoa; phylum Chordata; class Actinopteri; order Salmoniformes; family Salmonidae; genus Salvelinus; species Salvelinus namaycush. Next base: position 8,156 of record NW_024060298.1, read on the forward strand.
TTGATCTTTTGCCAGCTCTGACCTGCCAATGCACACAAATGCATTCCTTTATTTGAGAGCTCTACTGTATGGTAGTTGACTCCTGTGTGTGTGCGTGCGTGCGTGCGTGCGTGCGTGCGTGCGTGCGTGCGTGCGTGCGTGCGTGCGTGCGTGCGTGCGTGCGTGCGTGCGTGTGTGTGGGGAGAGCTCTCCATCCTTAGTGTTTATCCAGAAGTCAGTTCCTCCTGTGTGTTGTGGTTTGTTGTGATGTGGTATGGTATTGTGGTTTGCTGTAGGGCTGACCCCATTGTGTCAACTGGTCGATTGTTTGGTCAATAGGCTGTTGGTCGACCAAGATTTCTTTAGTCGAGCAGTAGAGGACACCTTTCTGATTGGCTCCTGTCTGAGTGGACTGATCCATTGTGGAGGCCGTGGGGATGGCACAGTCTGTCTAAAACATGCGCTACTGAAATTGTATATGTTTATATTATGTAAGAACGGTTCAGCACTAATTAAATATATTTTAACAAATGCGCTTTCTCCAACGTTTGATAGCGGTCGCTGTCCGCGGTTCTGAAATATCAGTGCGCTGTTGAATTGGGGCCATTTCCTAGACCATGTTGCTATGTGCATAATAGCAAAGTAAACCAGCGTATTGGTGTTGAGAACAATCTGGCGGAGGCAGCAGAGACGAGAAAACAGTCCTTGCCTTAATTGTCTAAGAAAAGTGAGAAGAGAGGAAGCCCCAATGTAATTAGGTCTGTAATCAATAGCCTAACTGATAAATGTGCCTGGCTTTATAAATCATCCATATAGATCTACAGAAATAATACAGATCCTGCTTCTGTTGCCTGTTTGAGTGTCTGTTTGATAGCCTACTGATTCCGTCAGCACCAATCCTCACGCAACCACAACATTTCGGATAAACAATTTTACAAATTCAGCAGTTTTTAATATTTTCTATGCTGTAGTAAAGTTTTTACACGTGTTTCCATTAGAACAGCCTCTCTGGTATTATTTATCATTCATTTAGTGATGATGATCCAGTTCAGTGACGCCTAGAAGGCCGGTGACACACACACCTTTACCTTGGGCTAGTACAAACTGACTGCCAAGTAAAAACTGTCTTTAAGACGATAAGATTGTAAACAGTTTTCTGACATTTGACTCTCCTTGGCTTTGGGTTTCTCTCTCTCTCTCTCTCTCTCTCTCTCTCTCTCTCTCTCTCTCTCTCTCTCTCTCTCTCTCTCTCTCTCTCTCTCTCTCTCTCTCTCTCTCTCTCCTCTCTCTCTCTCTCTCCTCTCTCTCTCTCTCTCTCTCTCTCTCTCCTCTCTCTCTCTCTCTCTCTCTCTCTCTCTCTCTCTCTCTCTCTCTCTCTCTCTCTCTCTCTCTCTCTCTCTCTCTCTCTCTCTCTCCTTTCTTCCACCCCCCCCCCCACACACAAACAAGCAGAAACATTACATCATATTGCTTTACATAATCACATTACTGTTTATTCTACCGTGCAGTATTATATTACACCGTTTTATTATGACATTACATTATAGCTGGATATTACTATTCTAGAACAATCTAATTTCCCCTCCAGCACATCTAGTTATCAATCTCATGATGTTAAACCTCGTAGCACCTGTGCAGAGGGTTAGCCAGCATGCTACACACACACACACACACACACACACACACACACACACACACACACACACACACACACACACACACACACACACACACACACACACACACACACACACACACACACACACACACAGTGCAGAGAGCTAGGCAGCATGTTAAACAGGCACATCAACTACCATCATTATCAATCAGATCGTTTTTAGATCTTCCCTATTCTAACCACATCTGACCGGATGTGGTTTATTAATGCCTGTTCCAAGGAGCAGCCCGGTAATATTCTGTCTACACTGACAACGTGTGTGTGTCTGTGTGTGTGTCCAATCCAACAAGATATCACAGACTCCTTGGACAAACGTCTATTTTTGACTTAATCTTCCGACGTGCTGTATTTAGGCACACAGCTCCCTCATAAACTACAGACCATTTAGGCATATTAGGCACACAGCTCCCTCATAAACTACAGACCATTTAGGCATATTAGGCATACAGCTCCCTCATAAACTACAGACCATTTAGGCATATTAGGCATACAGCTCCCTCATAAACTACAGACCATTTAGGCATATTAGGCATACAGCTCCCTCATAAACTACAGACCATTTAGGCATATTAGGCACACAGCTCCCTCATAAACTACAGACCATTTAGGCATATTAGGCACACAGCTCCCTCATAAACTACAGACCATTTAGGCATATTAGGCACAAAGAAACAACTACGTTTTAAGTTAAGGCATTCATTCCTATTGGTTAAGTTAAGGATGAAGGTTTGCGATAGGGATAAAACAGACAATGTACTCCAGGTTCAGTTTAGACATTAATTAAGACTTGCCTTGCTAACTCATTGTGGACGGACGCCACAGTGGTCTAAACAGGTCCAATGAGGGTGTCTCCTGACATCCTGGGCACCTGCAAAAACGTCACATTTTGACTTGAATCAGAAGTGATCGCTCTGATTTAAATCGGTTGTCTCCTCTACTGGTCCTCAGGAAATGGACCTGACAGCTTTTATCCATCAATATTGCTTTCCTGCTCACTTCTCTTCCATCGCCCGTCTCAACTCCTCTTCTCCATCTATTTTTGCTAGGCAAGTCAGTTAAGAACAAATTCTTATTTACAATGAGAGCCTACTGGGGAACAGTGGGTTAACTGCCTTGTTCAGGGGCAGAACAACAGATTTTTACCTTGTCAGCTCGGGATTCGATCCAGCAACCTTTCAGTTACTGGCCCAACGCTCTAACCACTAGGTTACCTGCCGCCCCAATCTATCCTCCATCTCTCCCCTCTCCTCCTTCTCTCCTCCATCTCGCCCCTCTCCTCCATCTCTCCTCCATCTCTCCTCCATCTCTCCCCTCTCCTCCATTTCTCCTCCATCTCCCTCTCCTCCATCTCTCCTCGAATCTCTCCCTCTCCTCCATCTCTCCCCTCTCCTCCATCTCTCCTCGAATCTCTCCCTCTCCTCCATCTCTCCCTTTCTTCCATCTCTCCTCGATCTCTCCCCATCTCTCCCCCCTCCTCCATTACTCCTCAATCTCTCCCCTCTCCTCCATCTCTCCCCATCTCTCCTCCATCTCTCCCTCTCTCCCATCTCTCTTCCATCTCTCCATCTCTCCCATCTCTCTTCCATCTCTCCCTTTCTCCCATCTCTCCTCCATCTCTCCTCCATCTCTCCTCCATCTCTCCCCTCTCCTCCATCTCTCCTCCATCTCTCCCTTCTCTTCCATCTCTCGTCCCCTCTCCTCCATCTCTCCCTTCTCTTCCATCTCTCCTCCATCTCGTCCATCTACATCCATCTTTCAATTCACCTCTCCTATCCATGCTTTCTCCCCTTCTCTCCCGTTTCTCTCCTCATTCCTCTCCTCTATTTCTTTCCTCTCCTCCCCCTCTCCTCTCCCTCTCCTCTCCCTCTCCTCCCCCTCTCCTCTCTGCGCTTTTCTAATTCAAAATAAATCCTTAATTTTTTCTCTGGAGAAAAGATTGATCTGCAGATTCTCTCTCACTCCTTTCCTTTTCCATCTATCCATCTTTTTACCTCATCTGTCCATCGCTCTGTCTGATCGATCTGTCTTTCTTTAATAGCCTCTCTCTCACTCTCACCCCTCTCTCTCTCCCCCCTCTCTCTCCCCCTCTCTCTCACTCTCTCTCTTTCTTTCTCTCTCTCTCATTCTTTTTGTCTTTCTCTCTCTCCCTCTCCCTCCCTCTCTTTCTATCTCTCTATCTCGCTCGCTATCTCTCTATTTCGCTCTCTCTCTCTCTCTCTCTCTATCTCTTGTCAGTGCATGCATGTGCTGGTCTTAATAGCAGAAAGATGGTGTGTGTGTGGATAGCTGACGGAAGGTTCCAGTGAGATGTGAATCCATCGTTCCCATAAAACATGTCCTTTCATTAATGAACCTGACACACACACACCTTCAGGTTTCATTCTTTGCTATATACCCTATATACACACACACACACACACACACACACACACACACACACACACACACACACACACACACACACACACACACACACACACACACACACACACACACACACATCATGAAGCAAGTATAAATGATGCATCAGAACATGTTTTCCTAAGTTGTCTCCAAGCAGTTTTCTCCCTCTATTTTCTCTTAGCTCCTCTCTCCCTCTCTCAATCGCTTTTAACTTTTTCATCTCCCTCATGTTCCTCTCTCTCTCTCTTTCTGTTTTTCTCTCCCCTGTCTAGTTCTCTTTCTTTTTCTCTGTCGCATACATGTAACTGCCAGAATAAAACATGTAACTGCCAGAATAAAACATGTAACTGCCAGAATAAAACATGTAACTGCCAGAATAAAACAGGTAACTGCCAGAATAAAACATGTAACTGCCAGAATAAAACAGGTAACTGCCAGAATAGAACAGGTAACTGCCAGAATAAAACAGGTAACTGCCAGAATAAAACAGGTAACTGACAGAATAGAACAGGTAACTTCCAGAATAGAACAGGTAACTGCCAGAATCTAACAGGTAACTGCCAGAATAGAACATGTAACTGCCAGAATAGAACAGGTAACTGCCAGAATAAAACAGGTAACTGCCAGAATCTAACAGGTAACTGCCAGAATCGAACAGGTAACTGCCAGAATCTAACAGGTAACTGCCAGAATCTAACAGGTAACTGCCAGAATAGAACAGGTAACTGCCAGAATAGAACAGGTAACTGCCAGAATAGAACAGGTAACTTCCAGAATAGAACATGTAACTGCCAGAATAGAACATGTAACTTCCAGAATCGAACAGGTAACTTCCAGAATCGAACAGGTAACTGCCAGAATAGTACAGGTAACTGCCAGAATAGAACTGGTAACTGCCAGAATAGAACAGGTAACTGCCAGAATAGAACTGGTAACTGCCAGATTAGAACAGGTAACTGCCAGAATAGAACAGGTAACTGACAGAATAAAACATGTAACTTCCAGAATAAAACATGTAACTTCAAGAATAAAACAGGTAACTGCCAGAATAAAACAGGTAACTGCCAGAATAAAACATGTAACTGCCAGAATCGAACAGGTAACTGCCAGAATCGAACAGGTAACTGCCAGAATAAAACAGGTAACTGCCAGAATCTAACAGGTAACTGCCAGAATCGAACAGGTAACTGCCAGAATCTAACAGGTAACTGCCAGAATAGAACAGGTAACTTCCAGAATCGAACAGGTAACTGCCAGAATAGAACAGGTAACTTCCAGAATCGAACAGGTAACTTCCAGAATCGAACAGGTAACTGCCAGAATAAAACAGGTAACTGCCAGAATCGAACAGGTAACTGCCAGAATCGAACAGGTAACTGCCAGAATCGAACAGGTAACTGCCAGAATAGAACAGGTAACTGCCAGAATAGAACAGGTAACTGCCAGAATAGAACAGGTAACTGCCAGAATAGAACAGGTAACTGCCAGAATAGAACATGTAACTGCCAGAATAGAACATGTAACTTCCAGAATAAAACATGTAACTGCCAGAATAAAACAGGTAACTGCCAGAATCGAACAGGTAACTGCCAGAATAGTACAGGTAACTGCCAGAATCTAACAGGTAACTGCCAGAATCTAACAGGTAACTGCCAGAATCTAACAGGTAACTGCCAGAATAGAACTGGTAACTGCCAGAATAGAGCAGGTAACTGCCAGAATAGAACAGGTAACTGCCAGAATCTAACAAGTAACTGCCAGAATCTAACAGGTAACTGCCAGAATAGAACTGGTAACTGCCAGAATAGAACAGGTAACTGCCAGAATAGAACTGGTAACTGCCAGAATAGAACAGGTAACTGCCAGAATAGAACAGGTAACTGCCAGAATAGAACAGGTAACTGCCAGAATCGAACAGGTAACTGCCAGAATCGAACAGGTAACTGCCAGAACAAAACAGGTAACTGCCAGAATCTAACAGGTAACTGCCAGAATCTAACAGGTAACTGCCAGAATCTAACAGGTAACTGCCAGAATCGAACAGGTAACTGCCAGAATAGAACAGGTAACTGCCAGAATAAAACAGGTAACTGACAGAACAAAACAGGTAACTGCCAGAATCTAACAGGTAACTGCCAGAATCGAACAGGTAACTGCCAGAATCGAACAGGTAACTGCCAGAATAGAACAGGTAACTGACAGAATAAAACAGGTAACTGACAGAATAAGACAGGTAACTGACAGAATAAAACAGGTAACTGACAGAATAAGACAGGTAACTGACAGAATAAGACAGGTAACTGACAGAATAAAACAGGTAACTGACAGAATAAAACAGGTAACTGCCAGAATAAAACAGGTAACTGCCAGAATAAAACAGGTAACTGCCAGAATAAAACATGTAACTGCCAGAATAAAACAGGTAACTGACAGGATAAAACAGGTAACTGACAGAATAAAACATGTAACTGACAGAATAAAACAGGTAACTGACAGAATAATGGAAACACTTGAGTAAATGAGAGATACAAAGTATATTGAAAGCAGGTGCTTCCACACAGGTGTGGATCCTGACTCAATTAAGCAATTAACATCCCATCATGCTTAAGGTCATGTATAAAAATATGGGGCAGGCCATTATTTTGGCTACCATGGCTATGCCCCAATAAGATGACAATGACCCCATCCATAGGGCATGAGTGGTCACTGAATGGTTTGATGGGCAGTTGTTGATGTGTGCAGAGGGTCCCTGGTTCGAGCCCAGGTAGGGACATTGGAACTGTACTGGCTTATCAAATAATATGTTATTGGTCACATACCCATGGTTAACAGATGTTAATGGGAGTGTAGTGAAATGCTTGGTGGCCCCAGCCCTATTAAGACACTTTGTGTTGGTATTTCCTTTATTTTGGCAGTTACCTGTATGCCTGTGCTGGTGAGACTGTCCACAGTAGTCGTGTACGTCATGACCGAGTGCAAAGGTTCTACAATCTGTACTTTATAGTGTTTACACTGCTTCTCTTTTCTGTCTGTCTGTCTGTCTGTCTGTCTGTCTGTCTGTCTGTCTGTCTGTCTGTCTGTCTGTCTGTCTGTCTGTCTGTCTGTCTGTCTGTCTGTCTGTCTGTCTGTCTGTCTGTCTGTCTGTCTGTCTGTCTGTCTGTCTGTCTGTCTGTCTGTCTGTCTGTCTGTCTGTCTGTCTGTCTGTCTGTCTGTCTGTCTGTCTGTCTGTCTGTCTGTCTGTCTGTCTGTCTGTCTGTCTGTCTGTCTGTCTGTCTGTCTGTCTGTCTGTCTGTCTGTCTGTCTGTCTGTCTGTCTGTCTGTCTGTCTGTCTGTCTGTCTGTCTGTCTGTCTGTCTGGCCTTGGTTAAGACGACAACGTGATTATGTTTGACTCGATGGCTTTTATTATGAGATTCTTTTCACAGTTTCGAGACGAGTTTTGAAGAGCACACACACGGACAAAGACACACACACACACATACACACACACCCTCCCCCACACGTACGGGCTCCCGAGTGGCGCAGTGGTCTAAGGCACTGCATCTCAGTGCTAGAGGTGTCAACTGCAGTCCCTGCATCACCTTCGGCTGTGATTGGGTGTCCTATAGGGCGGTGCACAATTGGCCCAGTGTCGGCTGGGGTAGGCCGTCATTGTAAATAAGAATTTGTTCTTAACTGACTTGCCTAGTTAAATACAGAAACATCTCTGTTGTCAGGGAAACAGTATGAACAGAATAGCATTGCTCCCTGTGTGTTTGTTTGAAACATTTTTCGCAGAGGCATAATAGCACATGGCAGTTACAGCTACAGAGCCTTCAGAAAGTATTCACACTCCTCGACTTTTTCCACATTTTGTTGTGGTACAGCCTGAATTTAAAATGGATTAAATGTAGATGTTTTGTCACTGGCTTACAAACAATACCCCATAATTACAAATTGGAATGATGTTTATCAAAATGTTTACAATTATAAACCAAAATGAAAAGATGAAATGTCTTGAGTCAATAAGTATTCAACCCCTTTGTTATGACAAGCCTAGATATGTTCATGAGTAAAAATGTGCTTAACAAGTCACATAATAAGTTGCATAACCTCACTATTTGTGCAATAATAGTGTTTAACATGATTTTTGAATGGCTACGTCATCTCTGTACCCCACCTGAGTCAAGCGGTTCATTTCAAACACAGACTCAACCACATATTCCAGGGAGGTTTCGAACGCCTCGCAAAGAAGGGCACCTATTGGTAGATGGGTAAAATAAAACAAAAGCAGACATTGAAAATCCCTTTGAACATGGTGAAGTTATTAATTACACTTTGGATGATGTATCGATACACACCCAGTCACTACAAAGAGACAGGCGTCTTTCCTAACTCAGTTGCCGTAGAAGAAGGAAACCGTTCGGGGTTTTCACCATAAGGCCAATGGTTACTTTAAAACAGTTACAGAGTTTAATGGCTGTGATAGGATAAAACTGAGGATGGATCAACAACGTTGTAGTTACTCCACAATACTAACCTAGTTGACAGATGTACCCGTCTCCACCAAGTGGCTAAAGGGGGCTTAGCCTCCTCCGTTGACACTTGAGGTCCTTCACTTTTAGTTTTATGTCCCTATATAAAAATAGCTAAAAAGTTTAAATGATTGTGTGACATGTTGGCGCAAAATAAATCTGTATCTCCACTGTGCCGTGTCAGTACCATGGACTGGGCAGCAGTGTGTGTAGAGAGGCTGTGGAAAGCCACTGGAGCAGTTAGGTATGACGCCTTCGGGTTTCCATAAAAAGTGGGGGGAAATGCTTTTCATCTCTGTGGTAGGCTAAGTGAATAATGTGGTACAACTCCGCCTGTACTATTTGATTTTGATTTATAAGGGCGGGGTCAAGTTAACCAGTCGGGCCCTGGTGAGGACACCGTGTTGGAGGCCCAACTGTCTCCTTCCCGCTCCTCTGTTGTTCCTAGGAGTGTCTGCAGGAGTGTTTGCCCTATGATGGGGTGTTTGAGGTTTTCAACCCAACATTAACAGACACTGAATGGATTATGACTGAGCTCTCTCCAGGGCTTGGAGAGAAAAGGGTCTGCTCTGACCCTTTTCCCAGGGCTTGGAGAGAAAAGGGTCTGCTCTGACCCTTTCCCCAGGGCCTGGAGAGAAAAGGGTCTGCTCTGACCCTTTCCCCAGGGCCTGGAGAGAAAAGGGTCTGCTCTGACCCTTTCCCCAGGGCTTGGAGAGAAAAGGGTCTGCTCTGACCCTTTCTCCAGGGCTTTGAGAGAAAAGGGTCTGCTCTGACCCTTTCCCCAGGGCTTGGAGAGAAAAGGGTCTGCTCTAACCCTTTCCCCAGGGCTTGGATAGAAAAGGGTCTGCTCTGACCCTTTCCCCAGGGCTTGGAGAGAAAAGGGTCTGCTCTGACCCTTTCTCCAGGGCTTGGAGAGAAAAAGGTCTGCTCTGACCCTTTCCCCAGGGCCTGGAGAGAAAAGGGTCTGCTCTGACCCTTTCCCCAGGGCCTGGAGAGAAAAGGGTCTGCTCTGACCCTTTCCCCAGGGCTTGGAGAGAAAAGGGTCTGCTCTGACCCTTTCTCCAGGGCTTGGAGAGAAAAGGGTCTGCTCTGACCCTTTCCCCAGGGCTTGGAGAGAAAAGGGTCTGCTCTAACCCTTTCCCCAGGGCTTGGATAGAAAAGGGTCTGCTCTGACCCTTTCCCCAGGTCTTGGAGAGAAAAGGGTCTGCTCTGACCCTTTCTCCAGGGCTTGGAGAGAAAAAGGTCTGCTCTGACCCTTTCCCCAGGGCTTGGAGAGAAAAGGGTCTGCTCTGACCCTTTCTCCAGGGCTTGGAGAGAAAAGGGTCTGCTCTGACCCTTTCCACAGGGCTTGGAGAGAAAATTACTACACTACAACATTTTGCTGGGTGTGGCACGGAAGTTGTGTCACTGCTGGGGGATCTGGAGACAACCCCAGTGTCCACTGTGCATCGTTCGGGAGAGAATGCTCCCTTACCTGCTTCAACAAAGGCCCATCCTGGGAAGTTTGTGCCCCGTGCAATACATATTAATCAGTAAAGTTACTGTTAATCCCAACATATATTTGGTGACAGAAATGTTGATAATTCATTAAGTATAATATACATTCATGCCATTTTCATTCTCAAATCAAATCAAAGTTTATTTGTCACGTGCGCCGAATACGACAGGTGTAGACCTTACAGTGAAATGCTTACTTACAGGCTCTAACCACTAGTGCAAAAAAGGTGTTAGGTGAACAATAGGTAAGTAAAGAAATAAAACAACAGTAAAAAGACAGGCTATATATAGTACGTTGTTTGGAGAGCTCACAAACTGTGCAACACTTGTGATAAATTCTCAGCGAAGAAAACAACCAGAATGGAGCTAAGCACAGGCAACTTTAGAGTGTCGCACACTACTGACACTACTCTAGTCCGGCGGTAAAAGCTGTCCCTCCCTGTGGGAGCTGGTCTGACGGTAAAAGCTGTCCCTCCCTGTGGGAGCTGTTCTGACGGTAAAAGCTGTCCCTCCCTGTGGGAGCTGGTCCGGCGGTAAAAGCTGTCCCTCCCTGTGGGAGCTGGTCCGACGGTAAAAGCTGTCCCTCCCTGTGGGAGCTGGTCCAGCGGTAAAAGCTGTCCCTCCCTGTGGGAGCTGGTCCGGCGGTAAAAGCTGTCCCTCCCTGTGGGAGCAGGTCCGGCGGTAAAAGCTGTCCCTCCCTGTGGGAGCAGGTCCGGCGGTAAAAGTTGTCCCTCCCTGTGGGAGCTGGTCCGGCGGTTAAAGCTGTCCCTCCCTGTGGGAGCAGGTCCGGCGGTAAAAGCTGTACCTCCCTGTGGGAGCTGGTCCAGCGGTAAAAGCTGTCCCTCCCTGTGGGAGCTGTTCCAGCGGTAAAAGTTGTCCCTCCCTGTGGGAGCTGGTCCAGCAGTAAAAGTTGTCCCTCCCTGTGGGAGCTGGTCCGACGGTAAAAGCTGTCCCTCCCTGTGGGAGCTGGTCCGGCGGTAAAAGCTGTCCCTCCCTGTGGGAGCTGGTCCAGCGGTAAAAGCTGTCCCTCCCTATGGGAGCTGGTCCGGCGGTAAAAGCTGTCCCTCCCTGTGGGAGCTGGTCCGGCGGTAAAAGCTGTCCCTCCCTGTGGGAGCTGGTCCGACGGTAAAAGCTGTCCCTCCCTCTGGGAGCTGGTCCGGCGGTAAAAGCTGTCCCTCCCTGTGGGAGCTGGTCCGACGGTAAAAGATTAGAGAAGAGGTATGGAGGGAGGTTCGAGAAGAGGTATGGAGGGAGGTTAGAGAAGAGGTATGGAGGGAGGTTAGAGAAGAGGTATGGAGGGAGGTTAGAGAAGAGTTATCGAGGGAGGTTAGAGAAGAGGTATGGAGGGAGGTTCGAGAAGAGGTATGGAGGGAGGTTAGAGAAGAGGTATGGAGGGAGGTTAGAGAAGAGGTATGGAGGGAGGTTAGAGAAGAGTTATCGAGGGAGGTTAGAGAAGAGGTATGGAGGGAGGTTCGAGAAGAGTTATGGAGGGAGGTTAGAGAAGAGGTATGGAGGGAGGTTAGAGAAGAGGTATGGAGGGAGGTTAGAGAAGAGTTATTGAGGGGGGTTAGAGAAGAGGTATGGAGGGAGGTTAGAGAAGAGGTATGGAGGGAGGTTAGGGAAGAGGTATGGAGGGAGGTTAGAGAAGAGGTATGGAGGGAGGTTAGAGAAGAGTTATCGAGGGAGGTTAGAGAAGAGGTATGGAGGGAGGTTAGAGAAGATGGAGAGTATTAGAGGAGCGGGAAGAAGTGAGAAAGGATGAAATACGGAGGGAATAGGGGGAGGTGAGAGGACTCAGCTGCTCTGGGGCTGTTCTGTCACTTTGTCCCCTCCACATCCAACGTCACACCCTTCTCACTCCTCCTGTACATCAATGTTCTGTCTATCTGAGGTTGGGGGGGGTTGAGTGTGTTCTGTTGGTTCTCTTGTACTCTGCTCCACAGAACATACACTCTCCTAAACAACCCAAAACCCTGGAGTCCTGCCCCTCTTCACCTCTCCATCTGTTCCTCTGTCACATTCATCACTCTATCCACAGCTAACAAGGAGAGAAAGGGAGAGGGAGAGGGAAGCGGTTTGAGAGAGATGTCTCTAGGCATGTAGGTGGTATATCTACTGTATGCGGCTCGTGTGTGTGTGTGTGTGTGTGTGTGTGTGTGTGTGTGTGTGTGTGTGTGTGTGTGTGTGTGTGTGTGTGTGTGTTCAGTCTGTTCCCAGTCCAGCCCTCGCAGTGGGGGTGTCTGTTATTATTAGCACCTCAGTCACCATGGAAACAATTTCAGTTACACTAATTGGCATCATAAGAAGAGCGCTAACGTGTTGCACTGAGAGAGAGATAGTGTGTGAGAGAGAGAGAGACAGTGTGAGAGAGAGAGAGACTACACTGAAGGAGAGAGAAGGTGAGGTAGATGAGAGAGTAGAGTTAACTTGTTGCTGGGGAAAAGAGAGCAGTGAAAGAGAGATGGATGGAGAGAGAGATGTAATTTAGGCACTCACAATCTCAGAGATTCATCCGACAGCCTAAAAACAAAGTCCATTAGGGGCCTAGACGTCACAGTGTATACGTCTAGCATCCGTCTGTGACTGTGTGTTCAAGAAGGTTTTGACCTCACACCGACCTGCCCCCCAAAACTTCAGACTAGCAGCGCTACAGAGTAATTAAGCGGAGTCAGTACAGCCTGCCGCCCACACACAGTTACATCGTCACTGGTCTATTTGAGTAGCTCTCAGAAATGGTGCCTGCCTGCCGTACACATTATTCAGTGTCTGGCGTCTGGCGTCTGGTTCTGATGCAGTATGTTGGGGATTGGTATAGCTAGCTATATCTCGCTCACTGCCTCTAGTTTATTATTATGGTAATGATTGAGCGTTGCTATGACAGTGAGCTGTCCTGTAGCTGCAGAACCTAACGCCAAGACCTAATCTATTGTTATTTACGTTCTAATAAATGGTTAAACGAATATGTGATGTTTCCTGATGCTAATACAAATAGCTACAGCTATCTCTAATACCACTAGCTACAACTATAGCTAATACCACTAGCTATGGTTATCACTAATACCACTAGCTACAGCTATTGTTAATACCACTAGCTACTGCTATCACTAATACCACTAATTACAGCTATTGTTAATACCACTAGCTACTGCTATCGCTAATACCACTAGCTACAGCTATTGTTAATACCACTAGCTACTGCTATCGCTAATACCACTAGCTACAGCTATCGCTAATACCACTAGCTACTGTTATCACTAATACCACTAGCTACAGCTATCACTAATACCACTAGCTACAGCTATCACTAATAACACTAGCTACAGCTATCACTAATACCACTAGCAAACGCTATCACTTTTATTAGCTACAGCTATCACTACCACTAGCTACAGCTATCTCTAATACCACTAGCTACGACTATAGCTAATACCACTAGCTCCTGCTATCACTAATCCCACTAGCTACAGCTATCACATATGCCACTAGCTACAGCTATCACTAATACCACTAGCTACAGCTATCACTAATACCACTAGCTACAGCTATCGCTAATACCACTAGCTACGGCTATAGCTAGTACCACTAGCTACGGCTATCACTAATACCACTAATTACAGCTATTGCTAATACCACTAGCTACTGCTATCACTAATACCACTAGCTACAGCTATCACTAATACCACTAGCTACAGCTATTGCTAATACCACTAGCTACTGCTATCACTAATACCACTAGCTACAGCTATCACTAATAACACTAGCTAGAGCTATCACTAATAACACTAGCTACAGCTATTACTAATACCACTAGCTACAGATCGCTAATACCACTAGCTACTGCTCTCACTAATACCACTAGCTACAGCTATCGCTAATACCACTAGCTACAGCTATCGCTAATACCACTAGCTACGGCTATAGCTAGTACCACTAGCTACGGCTATCACTAATACCACTAATTACAGCTATTGCTAATACCACTAGCTACTGCTATCACTAATACCACTAGCTACAGCTATCACTTATGCCACTAGCTACAGCTATCACTAATACCACTAGCTACAGCTATCACTAATACCACTAGCTACAGATATCTCTAATACCACTTGCTACAGCTATCACTAATACCACTAGCTACAGCTATCACTAATACCACTAGCTACAGCTATTGCTAATACCACTAGCTACTGCTATCACTAATACCACTAGCTACAGCTATCACTAATACCACTAGCTACAGCTATCACTAATACCACTAGCTACAGCTATCACTAATACCACTAGCTACGGCTATAGCTAGTACCACTAGCTACAGCTATCACTAATACCACTAATTACAGCTATTGCTAATACCACTAGCTACTGCTATCACTACCACTAGCTACAGCTATCTCTAATACCACTAGCTACGACTATCACTAATACCACTAGCTACTGCTATCACTAATACCACTAGCTACAGCTATCACTAATACCACTAGCTACAGCTATCGCTAGGGTATGGTATGACTAATGTTGACTGTGTTGGTTTAATAGAGATTCCTCAGCAGGCTCCTCCACGTGCAGCACAGGACAGCAGATGGCTCAAATCCTGAGTATGGATGAAGAGACTGACTCTGGTGTGAGGAATGAGAGAGCGGGGAGAGAAAGAGAGAGGAGAGGGGGAGAGGAGAGAAAAGAGAGAGAGGAGAGAAAGAGAGAGGAGAAAAGAGAGAGAGAGGAGAGACAGAAAGAGAGAGGAGATAAAGAGAGAATGGCAAAGAGGGGGAGGATGAGAGTAGAGAATGGAGATAGACAGGATGGAGAGGGGGATGGAAGGAGAGGGGGATTGAAGGAGAGGGGGATGGAAGGAGAAAGGGATGGAAGGAGAGGGGGATGTAAGGAGAGGGGGATGGAAGGAGAGGGGGGTGGAAGGAGAGAGGGATGGCATGAGAGAGGGATGGAAGGAGAGGGGGATGGAAGGAGAGCGGGATGGGAGGAGAGGGGGATGGGGGAGAGGGGGATGGAAGGAGAGCGGGATGGGAGGAGAGGGGGATGGAAGGAGAGGGGGGTGGAAGGAGAGGGGGGTGGAAGGAGAGGGGGATGGGAGGAGAGGGGGATGGAAGGATGGAGGGATGGAAGGAGAGGGGGATGGAAGGAGAGGGGGATGGAAGGAGAGGGAGATGGGAGGAGAGGGGGATGGAAGGAGAGGGGGGTGGAAGGAGATGGGATGGGAGGAGAGGGAGATGGGAGGAGAGGGGGATGGAAGGAGAGGGGGGTGGAAGGAGAGGGGGATGGGAGGAGCGGGAGATGGGAGGAGAGGGGGATGGAAGGAGAGGGGATGGAAGGAGAGGGGATGGAAGGAGAGGGGATGGAAGGAGAGGGGGATGGAAGGAGAGGGGGATGGAAGGAGAGAGGGATGGGAGGAGAGGGGGATGGGAGGAGAGGGGGATGGAAGGAGAGGGGGATGGAAGGAGAGGGGGATGGAAGGAGAAGGGGGTGGAAGGAGAGGGGGGTGGAAGGAGAGGGGGATGGAAGGATGGAGGGATGGAAGGAGAGGGGGATGGGAGGAGAGGGGGATGGGAGGAGAGGGGGGTGAAGGAGAGGGGATGGAAGGAGAGGGGGATGGAAGGAGAGGGGGATGGAAGGAGAGGGGGATGGGAGGAGAGGGAGGTGGGAGGAGAGGGGGGTGGGAGGAGAGGGGGATGGGAGGAGAGGGAGATGGGAGGAGAGGGAGATGGGAGGAGAGGGGGGTGGAAGGAGAGGGGATGGAAGGAGAGGGGGATGGAAGGAGAGGGGGATGGAAGGAGAGGGGATGGAAGGAGAGGGGGATGGAAGGAGAGGGGGATGGAAGGAGAGAGGGATGGGAGGAGAGGGGGATGGAAGGAGAGGGGGATGGAAGGAGAGGGGGATGGGAGGAGAGGGGGATGGGAGGAGAGAGGGATGGAAGGAGAGGGGGATGGAAGGAGATAGATAAGTCAGTACTCAGGTGGAGATTAACTTTGCTAAATCCATTTATTTCTTATTAACTCCCCTCCCCCTTTCTGCTCACTTCCTCTCTTTCACTTCCTGCTCTCCTCTCTCTCTCTCTGGCAGGAGTTTTATACATTATACGGAGCGAGTGAGAGTGATTCAGGTGTGTGTGTGTGTGTGTGTGTGTGTGTGTGTGTGTGTGTGTGTGTGTGTGTGTGTGTGTGTGTGTGTGTGTGTGTGTGTGCGTGCGCGTGCGCGTGCGTGCGCGTGCGTGCGTGCGTTGGCTCAAGGCCGAATGAGAGCGAGAGGCATGGCGCAGCAGCATCTGTCACGGCGAAAGTGTGGTGGTATTCAATATAGGAACACAATGGTTACACAGGACACACACACACACACAGACAGACAGACACACACACAGGACACACACACACACACAGACAGACACACACTCCCTACAGATGATTAAAGATGAATCATAAACCTTTTGCCTCCAGACCAGAGCCATTGTGAGCTATGATGTTCTAGTCTAGGCTGAAAATACCACTGTGTAATTGCAGTGAGTGCAAATCATTTGTGTGTTTATGTGTGTGCCTTTGTGAGAGCGCGTATGTGATTGTACGTGCAGGCATTGGTAATGCGTGTGTAATGTGTGTGTGCGCATGCTTGTGTGTGTGTGTGTGTGTGTGTGTGTGTGTGTGTGTGTGTGTGTGTGTGTGTGTGTGTGTGTGTGTGTGTGTGTGTGTGTGTGTGTGTGTAAGGGCTAATGAGTGGTTTATCAGCCAGCTGTGCAGTGCAGAGTCCTGATGGCTCTATATCCAAAAGACAAAACACTGTCCTCTGATCTCTGGGAGACCAAACACTGTCCTCTGATCTCTGGCAGACCAAACACTGTCCTCTGATCTCTGGGAGACCAAACACTGTCCTCTGATCTCTGGCAGACCAAACACTGTCCTCTGATCTCTGGAAGACCAAACACTGTCCTCTGATCTCTGGCAGACCAAACACTGTCCTCTGATCTCTGGGAGACCAAACACTGTCCTCTGATCTCTATGGGAGACCAAACACTGTCCTCTGATCTCTGGGAGACCAAACACTGTCCTCTGATCTCTGGGAGACCAAACACTGTCCTCTGATCTCTGGGAGACCAAACACTGTCCTCTGATCTCTATGGGAGACCAAACACTGTCCTCTGATCTCTGGGAGACCAAACACTGTCCTCTGATCTCTGGGAGACCAAACACTGTCCTCTGATCTCTATGGGAGACCAAACACTGTCCTCTGATCTCTATGGGAGACCAAACACTGTCCTCTGATCTCTATGGGAGACCAAACACTGTCCTCTGATCTCTATGGGAGACCAAACACTGTCCTCTGATCTCTGGGAGACCAAACACTGTCCTCTGATCTCTATGGGAGACCAAACACTGTCCTCTGATCTCTATGGGAGACCAAACACTGTCCTCTGATCTCTGGGAGACCAAACACTGTCCTCTGATCTCTGGGAGACCAAACACTGTCCTCTGATCTCTATGGAGACCAACACTGTCCTCTGATCTCTATGGGAGACCAAACACTGTCCTCTGATCTCTATGGGAGACCAAACCTGTCCTCTGATCTCTATGGGAGACCAAACACTGTCCCTCTGATCTCTATGGGAGACCAAACACTGTCCTCTGATCTCTA